>NC_057814.1:95781102-96064642 GCF_018294505.1 Triticum aestivum | reverse complement strand
GCCGCCGCGGGCATCGCCGCCGCCCTCGCCTGCGGCCGCCGCCGGCGCCGTGCCCCGCCGGCCATCTCCTCCGGCCTCCGGCCCCCCCTCGTCGGTCGTCGCCCCGCCGGTCCCTTCTCCTCCTCCGGCAGCCCGAGCCGGCGAGCTCCTGTGGCCGACGAGCCAGATCCGATCGGGAGTGGTACTGTTCCCGTTGACCCCGAGCCCCTTTTTATTTTCTAAGTCTGGAAAAATCTTCAGCATCTTGCTCTGTTCCCGATGCGATAACTTCTTGCATGTAGCTCTGATTCGCGCGTATAATATGTCAGATTGTTCGCCTCGCGATGCTCTTCATATTGTTCAATTTAACCATATTCATTAGAGGTCATCTTGATGCCCAAATCTTCGTTGGAAGAGGGCTAGTTGCTGTTATTCTCTGGTTCCTATCAGAACTTGGATATTTTTCATTTTTGTATCATTTAATCTGTGCATCGTTTGAGCATGAGCTCCACATGTGTTTTGAAGTATGCCATGCCATCTTTCCAGTGGAGTAGTCCATGTATTTTTTTGATCTCGGTGGTGACTAGCGCAAGCATGCAAAGTAGGCCCAGTAATATTTCTGATTTCAGGGACTTGGTGATTTCTGTCTTTGTCTGCTGTAATTTTGTTGCCATGTAAACTTGATGCTACAGAGAGATCCATGCATATTTCGGAGATGTTCACTAAGGATGTTTTGTAGATATAGTTGGTGTTGATTCATTACTGCAATTGTTTGCAATTTTCGAGTAACATAGCATGACCCAATCTTGCTCTAATTTTGCTATAAAATATTTCTGGCAGATTCTTAACATGATATGCATTTTTGCCAAGCTTATTGTAGTTGATCCATACATGCTATGCAATTGTTCTTTCCATTGATAGCCTGATAAACATGCCATATTTCTGTAGATATGCTTGGTTTGTCATGAATTGCTCTGTAGTGAGTGCATCAAGCTCACAAAGAGGCCTACATATTATTATTTCTGCCATGCTCTGTTTTCTGCCAAGTCTGAAACCTGTTAACGAAACTTGCTATGTTTACATGCTTGCCATCATATCTTCTGGTCCTTTTTGGCTTATGTTCAGTAAGGGACTTTTGTCATGTGCATTTAGTAGGACACTTGTTTTTCTATGTTAAGTTCCTGTAGCATGTTTATTTCGTGCTCTGAACATTGCTACCTGATGCTGTTTACTGCCATGTCCAGTTTTTCACCAAGTCTGTGAACCTGTAATCTCTTGCACTTTTGCCATGCTTGTTTGAGCTTGATATGTTGTGAACTAGCAGTAGCTCAGTGTTCATCTTTTGTCAAGCATCTTCTGTAGATTACTGCCATGTGCTTTTCTGCTATGTTGGGATGCTGTAGCATTGTTGCTTGTTGCATTTTAAGTGCTATCTTGCTGTTTATCGCAGATTAGTGTCATCCTTGTTTTGCTTGCCATTTGCAAACCGTGCATCCGATTCCGGTGATCTTTATATCGATTTCGACCGAAATCATCTCATCTTTCCAGTGGCATGCTTGGTTTGCCAAGTTACTGCCATGTTCATCATTTTCCTTCCGGAGCACGCATATGCATCGCATATCATATCTTGCATATCATACATGTTTTGCATCATGTTGTTTGCGCATTTCTCGTTGTTGATTGTGGTTCCGTTTGTTTGTGTTCTTGTCTTGGGTAGAGCCGGGAGACGAGTTCGTGAACGAGGAACCTGTCGAGTACGCTTACGAGGATCAAGCTTTCGACAACTCTGAGAATCTTGCAGGCAAGATGACCACCCCTCGAAATCACTTCTATCTTTGCTATGCTAGTTGTTCGCTCTATTGCCATGCTCGCTACCTATCACTTGCTTTATCATGTCTCCCATTTTAGCCATGTCAGCCCTAACCATCCTTTCCTAGCAAACCGTTGTTTGGCTATGTTACCGCTTTTGCTCAGCCCCTCTTATAGCGTTGCTAGTTGCAGGTGAAGTTGAAGTTTGTTCCATGTCGGAACATGGATATGTTGGGATATCACAATATCTCTTATTTAATTAATGCATCTATATATATTTGGTAAAGGGTGGAAGGCTCGGCCTTATGCCTGGCGTTTTGTTCCACTCTTGCCGCCCTAGTTACTGTTATACCGGGATTATGTTCCTTGAGTTTGCGTTCCTTACGCGTTCGGGTGATTTATTGGACCCCCTTGACAGTTCGCCTTGAATAAAGCTCCTCCAACAAGGCCCAACTTTGGTTTTACCATTCGCCGCCTAAGCCTTTTTTCCCCCGGGTTTTCGCGAGCCCGAGGGTCATCTTATTTTAACCCCCGGGCCAGTGTTCCTCTGAGTGCTGGTCCAAACTAGTGCCACTTGCAGCGCCACCTTGGGGAAACTCAAGGATTGGTTTTAGCTGTACGTAGTGTTCATCCGGTGTGCCCTGAGAACGAGATATGTGCAGCTCCTATCGGGATTTGTCGGCACATTCGGGCGGCTATGCTGGTCTTGTTTTACCATTGTCGAGATGTCTTGTAAACCGGGATTCCGAGACTGATCGGGTCTTTCCGGGAGAAGGTTTATCCTTCGTTGACCGTGAGAGCTTATGATGGGCTAAGTTGGGACACCCCTGCAGGGTATTATCTTTCGAAAGCCGTGCCCGCGGTTATGAGGCAGATGGGAATCTGTTAATGTCCGGTTGTAGATAACTTGTCACTTGACCCAATTAAAATACATCCACTGCGTGAGTAGCCGTGATGGTCTCTTCTCGGCGGAGTCCAGGAAGTGAACACGGTCTGTGTTATGTATGACGTAAGTAGGTGTTCAGGACCTCTTCTTGGTCATTGCTAGATGACGTCCGTTCCATTGCTTCTCTTCTCGCTCTCATTTGCGCAAGTTAGCCACCATATATGCTTTTGCCGCTGCAGCTCCACCTCTTTGCACCTCCTTGTCCTATAAGCTTAAATAGTCTTGATCTCGCGGGTATGAGATTGCTGAGTCCCCGTGACTCACAGATTCTACCAAAACAGTTGCAGGTGCCGACGATGCCAGTGCAGATGATGGCGTCGATCTCAAGTGGGAGTTTGACGAGGAACGTGGTCGTTACTATGTGTCTTTTCCTGATGATCAGTAGTGGAGCCCAGTTGGGACGATCGGGGATCTAGCATTTGGGGTTATCTTATTTTCATCTGGATTTTGACCGTAGCCGGTCTATATGATTGTATTTTGGATGATGTATGAATAATATTTGTGTATTGTGGGAAGTGGCGATTGTAAGCCAACTCTTTATCCCATTCTTGTTCATTACATGGGATTGTGTGAAGATGACCCTTCTTGCGACAAAACCACTATGCGGTTATGCCTCTAAGTCGTGCCTCGACACGTGGGAGATAAGGCCGCATCGTGGGCGTTACAACCGCCACCCACGGATGCATGCATCGAGCCAGGAGAGCCCTGCTCGATCCCCTCCTCTCGATCTCACCCCATCTTCCCGCAGCTCCCCTCTCCCTCGATCCCCTCCTTCTTCCTTGAGGAGCAAGACCCCGTGCCTGCAGCCGTCGTCCTCCGCGCCCAGCAGGAGCGTCGCGCCCTCGTCCCGATTCCCCAGCGCCGCCAGCCTCCAGGAGCTCCCCCGCGTCCTTGATCCGGCGAGCCCCGCTGTCGGATTGCACTGCCGCCCGCGTCCGCCACCGCCTCCTCTGCTTCGCCTGTCCTCTGCTCCACCTCCATCGCCGGCGACCACGACCAGCGCCCGCCTCTCGCAGCCCGAGCGCCACTGCCAGAGCTGCTCCGTCCGCCACACGCTACCCTCCGTCCCGGCCGTCGTCGACCTTGTCTCGGCCTCGCCCGTCGCCTCTGCTGCCCTCCTCGACGTCCTGCTCGTCCTCGCATGGGCCATGGACGTGCGCCGCCGCTGGCCTCTGCTGTGCGCGTCCCGTCTCCCTCGTCGACACCTTTGCTTCTGCTGCAAGGCCCAGCCAGCGCCCTGCCGGCCTGCCTCCGCTCAAGCTGCCGACCATCTCCTGCCGCTGACCACCACCATCGCCTCCTTGCTGCTCGCATCCCGAGGCCCCTTGTGATGTTTTGTGTTGGACCGTGAAGATCGGCAAGATCGACTACATGGACGCCAAGACCATACCAGGACCGCCAAGTAGCGTCTCCGGGATTTTTCCCCCAAGTACCACGACGACCGTCATTCGCCAAGTACCCCTTCGGATCACCAAGTGCGACTACCATCGTCGTGAACCAGTTTCGGAACGTGCACTACGACGATCAAGTTCCACTACAAGATGTACCACTACCGTCGCCGAAGCCCCGCGTAACACAAGCGTCAAGTTCGACTACCCTTGTCGTGTACAACTACCAGCGACCCCGAGTTATTCTGATTCGTCAAGTTCCTATCTGAAACGAACTTGAACGACTACTTCCACTATGGCCCATGTACCTCTACTTCCTTCGACGAACTGGTTTCATTTCGAAATTGCACGCTTCAAAGGTATAACCGCCGAGAACGACCGCCCGTGGACGAATGCATATGTTGCATGAAATGCTCGCGTTTGCAACATGCCTGACGTGTTTCTTGCATGTTCCCGTTGCCACGGCATCGACCCATGGGAACCCGGTTGCCGGGATCACCCCACCATCTTGCATGACACGCTCACGCCACGCTTCCTTTTGCACCGGTATCTCCATGAGCTACCGGAACCGATATGTTGCCGTGGCATCATTTTCGGATTCGTTGCCGTGGCACCCCTTTCTTCCACCACGGTGACAAATGCTTCATAACATGCTCATGTCAATATTTTCATTAAATTGCATAAAAACTTGTATTGTCATCCGCATCATGATAACAACATTTAAAAATGTTTCTTATTGTTGTTTCCTTTAAATTGCTATTTATGCATATGGGGATTTTCCGGAATTGTTGTTTGTTGTTCCGGCCTCATTTAAACTTGCCTAAATAGTTAGTTTACTTATGTTTCACCTCTTGCCATGTTTAACAACATTTAATACTGTTGGGCACATAAACGAGAGAGAACTAAATAATTGATGTGGTGTTTCTTCAATATGCAACTTGTTGCATATTGAGCTTCACTTAATTTGTAGTATTGTTTGTGCTTTTTGCCATGCCATGCTCATTAAATCGGACATGCATCATACCTGATTGTGCATCATGTCATGTGTATGTGGTGGTTGTTTACTATGTTGTTTGTTTCTTTCCGGTTGGCTTCTCTCGTTAGCTTCGTTTTCATTCCGGAGTTGTGAGGATTCATTCGACTACAATCCGTTTGTCTTCTTAAAGGACCCGTTCTTCTTCCTTGTGGGATCTCAGGCAAGATGACCCTACCCTCGAAATCACTTCTATCTTTGCTTGCTAGTTGTTCGCTCTATTGCTATGCCGCGCTACCTACCACTTGCTATATCATGCCTCCCATATTGCCATGTCAAGCCTCTAACCCACCTTTCCCAGCAAACCATTGTTTGGCTATGTTACCGCTTTTGCTCAGCCCCTCGTATAGCGTTGCTAGTTGCAGGTGAAGGTGAAGGTTGTTCCTTGTTGGAAGATGGATATGTTGGGATATCACAATATCTCTTATCTTAATTAATGCATCTATATACTTGGTAAAGGGTGGAAGGCTCGGCCTTATGCCTGGTGTTTTGTTCCACTCTTGCCGCCCTAGTTTCCGTCATACCGGTGTTATGTTCCTTGATTTTGCGTTCCTTACGCGGTTGGGTGATTTATGGGACCCCCTTGAAAGTTCGCTTTGAATAAAAATCCTCCAGCAAGGCCCAACCTTGGTTTTACCATTTGCCTACCTAAGCCTTTTTCCCTTGGGTTCTGCAGACTCAAGGGTCATTTTATTTACCCCCCCGGGCCAGTGCTCCTTCGGGTGCTGGTCCTAACAGAGCGATGTCCGGCGCCCCCTGGGCAACCAGGGTCTATGCCAACCCGACGTCTGGCTCATCCGGTGTGCCCTGAGAATGAGATATGTGCAGCTCCTATCGGGATTTGTCGGCACAGCGGGTGGTCTTGCTGGTCTTGTTTTACCATTTTTGAAATGTCTTGTAAACCGGGATTCCGAGACTGATCGGGTCTTACCGGAAGAAGGAATATCCTTCGTTGACCATGAGAGCTTATAATGGGCTAAGTTGGGACACCCCTTCAGGGTATTATCTTTCGAAAGCCGTGCCCGCGGTTATGTGGCAGATGGCAATTTGTTAATGTCCGGTTGTAGAGAACTTGACACTCGACTTAACTAAAATACATCAACCGTGTGTGTAGCCGTGATGGTTTCTTTTCGGCGAAGTCCGGGAAGTGAACACGGCTTTTGGATTATGTTTGACGTAAGTAGGAGTTCAGGATCACTTCTTGATCATTACTAGTTGACGACCGTTTCGTTGTTTCTCTTCTCGCTCTTATTTGTGTATGTTAGCCACCATATATGCTAGTGTTTGCTGCAGCTCCACCTCATTACCCCATCCTTTCCTATAAGCTTAAATAGTCTTGATCTCACGGGTGTGAGATTGCTGAGTCCTCGTGACTCACAGTTTCTACCAAAACAGTTGCAGGTGCCGACGATACCAGTGCAGGTGATGCAACCGAGCTCAAGTGGGAGTTCAACGAGGACCTTGGTCGTTACTATGTTTCGTTTCCTGATGATCAGTAGTGGAGCCCAGTTGGGACGATCGGGGATCTAGCAGTTGGGTTATCTTCTTTTCTTTTGGCTTTGACCGTAGACGGTCTATGTGTGTACCTGATTGATTTATGATTTATTTATGTATTGTGTGAAGTGGCGATTGTAAGCCAACTCTTTATCCCATTCTTGTTCATTACATGGGATTGTGTGAAGATGACCCTTCTTGCGACAAACCATAATGCGGTTATGCCTCTAAGTTGTGCCTCGACACGTGGGAGATATAGCCGCATCGTGGGCGTTACATACGGTGCCGGGAAAGGAGCTGGAAGACAAGGCGGCAGGACCGGCAATACGCGATGAAGGCATCGGTGCCCACGTACTCCGAGTTGACGGCCTTGCCGCCCGCCCTCTTCTTCTTCCGCATCCTCCCGACGCCAGCCGCCCAATAAGACGGCCCCAAGAAGGTCAAGGAGCTGGCCCCATCCCCGGCAAAACTCTGCCGGAGGAGCGGCCAGGTGCAGATGCTGCTGCTGCCGCACCCGCCCAGGCGCGGGGCGTCCGACGCCTAGTCGGACTCGTCCCCGGCGCCTGGCCCACTGTCCTCCTCATCACTTTCGCTCGAGGAAGAGCTTCCATCGTCGGAACCTCCGTCGGAGGAGCTCTCGATGCAGCACTTCAGGCGAGTCCCGAAGTCTCCGAGGACCTTGACGGAGAGCAGGCCGTCCTCCATTACTTTGAAGTAGAGGACAAGCCCCGCCGTCAGGCTGTGGATGCGGGCGAACGTCTTCCATCCGCAGCAGAGGTACATCACCCGAGGAGCCGGGAAGTCGACGTCGACCCGCGTGCCCCCATTCCCACAGCCCCTCATGTGCAATCTGAGGGATTGGGGCGGGTCACGCTCCATCTCCCGAGCGAACGGAGCATGAAGACGAAGACGGCGATGCGGAGGCCGACGCTGCCTGATGAAGAATTCACGGGGCTGGTCTGCAACATGGCCTTCTATCGGAAAAGGCATCATTGGCGGGGGCGAAGCCGGCGCGCCGCCCCGTCCTCCTCTTCCCCGAGCACTACGACCTCTGCCCCGGCCTCGCCCCCTCCCCCTTCCCCTCGCGGCTGGCTCTACCACCGCGGGCTCAGGAGGAGGGGGGACGCGCTGTCGAGCGGCGACCCTCGCCGCCACCGTCGAGGGACCAGGATTCCCTTTCTCCATGACGAGTGGAAGGAAGAAGCAGAAGCAAGAAGAGATGGATGACAGGAGAGTGCGGGACGCCATCCCCCCTTCCCCCTCATTATAAAGGGGCGGGGTCGGGGCTCGGCCGCCCCGCTCGACCAATCCAGCCACTGGAGGCGCAGGGAATCGGGACCGACCAGCTGCCCCAACCAGCGACGGCCTGGTTTCCCTTCTCCACCGCTTGCCACCCCAGGCGCATGAAGGACGCGTGGCGGGCGTGCAGAACCGAGGGGACGGGTGAAGCGACCTCTCCCCACCCCGTGATCATGGGGTGTGGATGCCTTGAAGACCGCGACCTGGCCCCATTCAGTAAATGAGCCGCGCCTCCAAACCTCCCTCTTTTTACGGGGAAGGCGCGAGTCGCCTCTTTACTGCAATGTGACGCATGCGTGCAGAAACCGCCCCACGCTTGCCGCCCACGTCACGCGCACCCCTCCACACCACGCCGCGCCGTGCGCGGGTCGTGGGAAGCACAGCGCGCGAAAAGTTTTACCGCGGTAAAAACCGCCCCGCCTGCCCGCGCACCGTTTTGGGCCTGGCCCAACAACGTGTCGCGCTTATGTGTGGCTCAGGCCCGGGGGCTCCTGTCGGTGTACCAAAGAACGGGCGCACCTTTGTACCCCTTTACCTGTGCACGGGCAGTCGGAGGCGCGCCCACGGTCACACCAAGCAGAACAGGGGAGGTGAGCCGAGGTAAGACCGAAGCCCAAGATAACCAGAGCAACGCCAAGGCCAAGACCACAAAGAGCAGAGGGACGAAGTAGGTTCCCCTGGCAAGACCCTTGCCAGGGCAGCCTCAGCAGCCCCGGCAAGACCCTTGCCGGGGCAGCTCGCCCCGCACCAACAGAGCGAGCCACCCTTGAGCCCACGGTCCCCAACACCGTCATCCACGTGGGGCCAGGGCTCGGGAGGCACCTCTGTGGTGGCATGCAGATCTTTGTGAAGACCTATTCAAGATCAGATGAGGATTAGAAAATGACGATCCTCGGCAAGATCCTTGCCGAGGAAAGCCACGAGACCCCCGGCAAGGTCCTTGCCGGGGACGACAGCGCGCCATGGCAAGACCCTTGCCGGGTCACCCGGCAAGACCCTTGCCGGGTCACCCGGCAAGGCCCTCAACAAGGACGCCAGTAGGGCCACCGCCAGGACTGCTCCAACCAAGTTTCCACCATTGTTCGCATGCAGCTGCCAGCTCAACCAGCTGAGCAGGCACCTGCATGGCAACATGCAACTCACCACGGCTAGTTCGAGAGCTCAAGAACTCTCTGAAATACACCCACCAAAGCAGGACTAGGGTTTTACGCATCCCCGCGGCCCGAACCTGGGTAAACGATCCTTGTGCTGGTTACTAATCCTGCTCTTCTCGCAACCCTGCGCCCCGGCACCCGTAGTAGGGATTCTTGTGATCCCATAGGTGTCGTTTCCCCGACAGAAGGATGCTACGAATATCGCTCTGCCAAGTTAACAGTGTCTCATCATAAATGCCGTTTAAACAAATGTGAAGCAGTACAAGAAATAAATTATATGCAAGATGCAAACAACATCACACTATCAAGTTAAAGGTCTCTCGTCATTAGTGCCATTGCATATTCACAACTTATGATGTGTAAACTAAGGAGAAGGCATTTCAACAAATTAGAAGCAATGAAAGATAGACACCATATGAAAGATGCAACGAATATCACTCTACCAAGTTAAAACTGTCTCATCATAAGTGCCATTTCAACAAATTAGTAGTACAAGCTAGAGAAGAATGCGAGATGTAACCTATATCACACTCCGAAGTCAAACGTGTCTTATGATAAGTGATTGTTGCAGGTTACACAACAGTAGTAATTTGATGTAAGAACATGGTTGGATAGACAGATATTGTATGTTCTAGAAATAGGAACACGTGTCTTATTCAATTATAATGTGTAAAGTAAGCAGATGGAATTCAACAAAATTAGAAGCAATAAAAGCTAGACATCACACATAACATGCAACCACATATAACAGTGCCAAGTTAGAGGGAGCACCGGTGATGGTGCACTAGGGGGGACGTGCTCATCATAAACACAGCTACGTTGAGTGTCTATGCATGTGTTGTCTTGGAAATCATCTTGGGGGGATGGAGGAGTAGAAACTGTAGAGGCCCTCCATTTGGAAGGAGCACCTTTATCTGCTGCCTTGCTAACTTCCTTCCGCTTTATTGATTTTGAATTGTCAAGTAAAACCGACAAGAAAAAGCAATAAAATTCTCTCTTCAGAACTCATTCATGCATGATACTGACAATCACTACTTTGATGTAAGGCAAACACATGATACCAGGATGGAATATGTACGAAAAACAGGACGACATGGGATGTTCACAATTGTTTGTGTAAACTAAGCAGAAACCATTCCAACAAATAAGAAGCAATGCAAGCTAGACACCACATGAAAGATGCAACCAATATGACTACCAAGTTAAAAGCGTCCCATCATAAATGGAATTTCAACAAATTAGAAGCAGCGCATGCTATAAATCATATGAAAGATGCAACTAATATCGCACTGCATATACTAAAGGTGTCTCGTCATATTGATTGATGCGGGATACAAAAAACAATAGTTTTATGTAAGGACATGCTTAATAGACAGATGTACTATGTACTAAATACAGGAAGGCATGTCACATTAACAGGTATAATGTACTCCCTCTGTAAACTAATATAAGAGCGTTTAGATCACTAAAGTAGTTATCTAAACACTCTTATATTAGTTTACGGAGGGAGTATAAGCTAAGCAGAATAGCACATGTAGTTTAACCAGATTGGAAGAATTACAATCTAGACACCATATGCAACATGCAACCACATATCACCCTGCCAAGTTAGAGCAAGCACCTGCGATGCTAGTGTAGGGGAAATGCGGTAATCAACTACAGAGCTATGTTCACTATCTTCATCTAGCCTTGTTGTTTCTTGAGAATCATGTCAGGAGGCTGACGCTGCATTCTTTAAATGAGGAGTAGTCCACTTGCCTGACTGCCTCATCATAAGTGATTAATGAGGGATACACAAGAACATTAGTTTGATGTAAGAACATGGTTAATACACAGATGTACTAGTATGTACCAAAAACATAAAGGCATGTCATATTCAAAGGTATAATGTGTAAGCTGAGCATATGCAATTTAACCAAATTGGAAGCAATAGAAGCTAGACATCCGGCTGGAGTGGTGAGCATGATCATTTTGGACTTGAGAGCCTGGTGGGAGGCGGGCTGCTTCGCCACCATCGTGGCTTTTTAGTTGGCTTACAGGTGATGCTTGTCTTTGATGGGCTTGTCACTGGCTCGGCCAGTGCCCTGACTAGCTATTTGTCTTCTGGTGCTCACGGGATGGTGGTTCATGTAAAAAATATCTTTCCTTATCTTAATAAATACCGACTTCGGCCTTTCGAATACAAGCTAGACACCATATGGAACATGCAACCACATATGACACCACGAAGTTAAAGCAAGCACCTGCGATGGTGGTTCATTGCGAGCAAGGTCATCAACTCCAGAGCTATGTTTACCGTCTCCATCTGCTGACACTGCACCCTTTATAGTGATGTAACGTGCCGTGCTTACCCGCGTAGAAAGCTGGAGCAACTTCTCTCTTTTATTTTCTGCTTCTCTCGAGGCAGGCTCTGAAATACCCTTGCATGAAAACACAATAGTGAGAGTATGGGCGAAGTGTGTGCAGAACTAGTGCACTGTAAAAGTAGCAGATAGCAGGTGGCTGAAAAATAAATGACAGGAGACATATGATAGCTCTACAACATTGCATGGCAAACAAAATTAGATTCTACTCCGTATGATTTTGTAATATATGAGCACAGGAAATGGAGGTACTCCTCCAGCACACCACCACATGTGGTCATATCAATATAACAGTCGACTGAAAATAAATAGGTCAGTCGATTTTTTTAATGAACCGTCCGATCTATAAGGAACGGGCAGATGGCCTTCGTCTACCTCCCGCCAGTCACTGTTGACGATCTTTCTCGAACCGCCAGCGACCATCGGGCCAGACCCCTGCCTCCGCCGCCCCTCCCTCCCCTCGACCTCACACCACCGCCGTGCTTGGCAGCGCCCCCAGGCCATCCCTTTAATCCCAGCCGACCTCCAGATCGGGCGCCAGTAGCTCTAGGCCCCACACGCCCCTAAGATAAACACCGAGGCGCTGCTTCCCCTGCGTAATAGGCGGACTAGCGCCTGTTACGCCGGGGAATGCTTCCGTTAATTGGGAATCAACTGACCAGGAATTGAAATTCAGGGGGGCGACGGACCTCTAGCTAAGGTGTAATAGTATATGAGGAGAAACCTTGTGCATCATGAGTTACTAGGAACATCTAGTATCAAGAAGAAGCGGTCAACTAGTGTCTTCTGTGGGATGAATACCGTGCAAGCAGAAACGTAAGATTTGCACGAATAAGGGAAGAGGAGTACCCTTATCGGTTGCCAGTGTGGTCTCCTCCATATGTCGCGGCGATCTTCTTTTTTCTCCCGGGGGAACCGATGTTTTGGAGAACCGTGCATCCTTGGACAAACCCATGGCCAAATTGTTGACTGTGTTGTCGTGGCCATATATCGGCGGAGGGGAAGCAGATCCGAGGCGGCGAAGGACGGCGTAGCAGGAATAGCTCCGGTGCGGTGGAGGGTGGAGAAGTTGGAGCGGCAGCGGTGAGGCGCAGGACAACGTGCTTGAACTGGCTCGGGTACGAACGGCTCAGCCTTGGCTTCAACTACTAGCCGTGGAGGGCGTTGCGGTTAAGGTTGCGGTGGACGACGACGTCGGGGTATCGGCTCCGGCGTGATGGAGCAGGGCGGCAGTTCATGGGTGGGATGGGGTGGCGGACGGAGGACGCCGCGGTTTCGCGGCTGGTGGAGAGGTAGTTTTTGCGCCCACAGAGTACGAATGGGGAATCGGACGGGTGGGCGGGCGGAGGGGGTAGAACCATGTTTCAGTGTGGGACGCGCTTGTTTTTGGCTTTTTTGAATAGAAGATGGGACGCGCTTGTTTGAAATTTGGGGAAAGTACAAACTTTGCCCCCTCTTCAATTTCAGACCTACTGCGGGTCGGGGGTAGGATGGTAATCCCAGGTGTCCCAAATAGTGGGCGGGAGCGATTTCGGCGGCGCGCATGTGTGCTTAGGCGGGCATTGTGTATGTATGTTTTTCGGAGGCGGTTGCGTGGCATCTAGATGAAGCTACAAACCTACCCCGATTTAGACCTTTGGACGTCGGGCCGGTAGGTTTCACGGGTCAGAGTTATTAGAAAAGTAATTTCCTTGTACTACCAAACATTGGTCTCACGCGGTTTCGGGCGAGTAGAGGCTCTTTTGGCGCTTCGTTCGAAATTTTGAAACACAAGCATTCACGTTTAGAGTACTCTTGAACTTTGAGGATTGACCTAAATAGACAACGTTAAATTCGACCTTGTATGTTTGAAAACCTCATTAAATTATATGCTTCTTTTTGAAATTTTGACACTTGAAAATCCTATAACTACGATTATTTTGCAATGGTGGAGCTAAATTTGAATCTATTTTGTATACATATGCTATTATGTACAAAATCAGAGCAAAGATTGGTGCCCCCATAATTTAGGTATGATTTACAAATGCCATGATATCAAATTCAAATAACTGAATGGACTTCATGTTGAATTCGATTTTTTTTAAACCACCTTAAGTTGAATTCAAATGTATGCTAGTTCATAGGTAGATATTTATAATGTTCATTGTGTAACTTTCGTATGTATAATGTGCTTTACACACACAACATGAACTATACTCACGTTTATATTCGATTGCTAAAGCAATGCATTGTCTGGAGTTCAAAATAGTAACTATGTGGATCAATTGTGTCGAATAATAACATAGACATGCTCAAATTCGATAGAATCTAGATGTCTGATGGATCAATGACCATTCCTTACGCGAATTGCAAATATCATGATCCCATCCTAATATTTGGATACAATTTATATCTTTAATCAATGTGTACAGCAGTCTCTTACGTGTAGTTTCACTCTCCATCGGTGGTCTCTCACACATGCTCACACACTCTCTCCCGAGGTGTCTTTCTCGCACACATGCTCTCGATATAACCCTCCCTCCCTCTCGTAACCATTTATGACTGTTTTCACTAACCTTTATCACAAGCACTCTTCCTCTAGCAAGCATACACACGTGCTACCTCTTGAGCGTTGCGTTGGTTTTCCCTTGAAGAGGAAAGGGTGATGCAGTAAAGTAGCGTAAGTATTTCCCTCAGTTTTTGAGAACCAAGGTATCAATCCAATAGGAGACCAAGCTCGAGTCCCACGCACCTACACAAACAAATAAGAACCTCACAACCAACGCGATAAAGGGGTTGTCAATCCCTTCACGGTCACTTACGAGAGTGAGATCTGATAGATATGATAAGATAATATTTTTGGTATTTTTATGATAAAGAGAAATAAAGATGCAAAGTAAAATAAACGGCAATAGAAATAGCTAAGTGTTGGAATATTAATATGATAGAAAATAGACCCGGGGGCCATAGGTTGCACTAGTGTATTCTCTCAAGAGCATAAGTATTACGGTGCGTAAACGAATTACTGTCGAGCAATTGATAGAATTGAGCATAGTTATGAGAATATCTAGGTATGATCATGTATATAGGCATCACGTCCGCGACAAGTAGACCGAAACGATTCTGCATCTACTACTATTACTCCACACATCGACCGCTATCCAGCATGCATCTAGAGTATTAAGTTCATAAGAACAGAGTAATGCTTTAAGCAAGATGACATGATGTAGAGGGATAAACTCATGCAATATGATTAAACCCCATCTTTTTATCCTCGATGGCAACAATACAATACCTGCCTTGCTGCCCCTGCTGTCACTGGGAAAGAACACCGCAAGATTGAACCCAAAGCTAAGCACTACTCCCATTGCAAGAAAGATCAATCTAGTAGGCCAAACCAAACTGATAATTCGAAGAGACTTGCAAAGATAACCAATCATACATAAAAGAATTCAGAGGAGATTCAAATATTGTTCATAGATAATCTTGATCATAAACCAACAATTCATTGGATCTCAACAAACACACCGCAAAAGAAGATTACATCCAAAAGATCTCCAAGAGAATCGAGGAGAACTTTGTATCGAGATTCAAAGAGAGAGAAGAAGTAATCTAGCTAATAACTATGGACCCAAAGGTCTGAGGTAAACTACTCACACATCATTGGAGAGGCTATGGTGTTGATGTAGAAGCCCTCCGTGATCAATGCCCCCTCCGGCGGAGCGCCGGAAAAGGCCCCAAGATGGGATCTCATGGGTACAGAAGGTTGCGGCAGTGGAAATAGGGTTTTGGCTCTGTATATGATGTTTCCAGAGTATATGGGTATAGATAGGAGGAAGAAATACGCCGTGGAGCAAGGTGGGCCCCACGAGGGTGGAGGGCGCGCCTGGGGGAGGTGGGCGTGCCTGGGGGAGGTGGGCGCGCCCCCCTGCCTCGTGCTCTCCACGTTTATTGCTTTACGTAGGCTCCAAGTCCTCTGGATCACGTTTGTTCCGAAAATCACGTTCCCGAAGGTTTCATTCCATTTGGACTCCGTTTGATATCCTTTTCCTTCGAAAAACTGAAATAGGCAAAAAAACAGCAATTTGGGTTGGGCCTCTGGTTAATAGGTTAGTCCCAAAAATTAAATAAAAGTGTATAATAAAGCCCATTAAACATCCAAAACAGAATATATAATAGCATGGAGCAATCAAAAATTATAGATACGTTGGAGATGTATCAAGCATCCCCAAGCTTAATTCCTGCTTGTCCTCGATTAGGTAAATGATAAAAACAGAATTTTTTATGTGGAATGCTACCTAGCATATTCCTTAGTGTAATTCTCTTCACTACAAAAAAAATACACTTCCGTGATGATACGTGTTTGTCACAGTAGGTCGCGTTTTTTGTCTTGCATGTACATCCATGACAAATTTATGACAGAATCAAGATAGTCATACGTGTGATGTCGTAGAAGTCTTCCATGACATTACCAAAATTATCATCACGAAAGTGTCCACTTCCATGACGATAAATCGCGCGTCACAGAAGTGCTTTCGTCAAGGGTGACCGACACGTGGCATCCACTGTAACGGAAGGCCGTTAAGCTATCGGGTCGGGTTTTGGATCCGATAACCCGTTAACAGCCCCGAGCAATGGGGATTTTCCACGTGTAAAATCATCATTGGCTGGAGGAGACACGTGTCAGGTCCGTGTTGGCACAGGTGTCACTCATCCAATGGGCGAGACACGCCTATGATATGTTGACACGTGGACCAGCCCATCAAGTTTAAATGGGCCAGCTCAACTGAAGGCCCATTAGATTTTGCGGACCATAATGGGCCGGCCCAGCTAAAGGCCCACGAGATTTTGCGGACCATAATGGGCTGGCCCAGCTAAAGGCCCACAAGATTTTGCGGGCCATAATGGGCTGGCCAGGTTAAGGGCCCACAAGATTTTTGTGTGCCATAATGGGCCGGCCCAGGTAAAGGCCCACAAGATTCTTGCGGATCATAATGGGCCGGCCCAGCTAAAGGCCCACGAGATTTCGCCGACATTAATGGGCCGGCCCAGCTGTAGGCCCACAAGATTTTGAGGACCCTAGTAGGCCGGCCCATTAACTGGCTGCCATGTTTTGGGCCAAATGCCGGCCCATATTTGATCCGGTCCATTAATGGCCTGCCACGCTCCGGGCCTAATAGTGGCCCATATGAGATCCGGCCCGTTAAAAGCCTACCATGTTCTGGGCCAAATTACGGCCCAGATCAGGTCCGGCCCTTTAAGAGGCTTTGGGCTCAATTATGGCCCATATCAGATTCGGCCCGTCTACTGGACACTATGCTTTTGGGCCCACTTGCGAAAGGCCCACTTAGTAATTTGGCCTGATATTAGTTTTGGCCTATTAAGGGCCCGTTTAACATTTCGGCCCTATATTAATTTCGGCCTGTTAAAAGCCCGTCATATAGTTGGGCCTAACTACGGTCCGGTTTTCATCCGGCCTGCTCGCAGCCGATATCTGATTGGGCCAAATAAGGACCGAGACAATTTTGGCCTGTTAAAAGCCCGTGATTTGATTCGCACAATCATGGGTCGGGGTTCATTTCGGGCTGATGCCGGCCCGTGAGCTGTTCGACACGTTTCAGGCCCAACCTACATCGTGATTGCATGACGGCCTGATTATGTACCGTAATTTTACGGTTTGGCCGGTTTACTGCAAAGACAGGATATATATACAGTAAAATAACTGCAGCATCGTCAATAAGAAAAACCTAGACTATACAATAAAGAAATTACGGCATATTACATCCACTGGGCATCAAAGTTCGCCACTATGATAATAAAGCACAAGCAGACAGCAGATTACATACACTGGGCATCAAAGATCGCCACCAGTGCAAATAAACACGCCGACGAAATAATATACAAAACCGACATCACTTCAATAGAGTTCAAGAAAGGTTAGCCCTGCTGGGGAGCTGCAGCGCAAGTAGCTGAGCAAGATGATGAGACTGCGCTTGCTCAACACTTATATCGTCCTCACTCTGAAAGATAAACAAGCAGACAGATGACAGGTTTTGCACATAAAAGTATCAGTGCTGACAATTCATCACATTTCTTACTGACGAATAAAGTGACACAGTTTAAAATTGCATTAACACAATATGGTACTGTTCAGGTCAAGACATGGCAGGAAATGACATTGTGAAGGAGTTGGCAGCTTCACGACACCACTGGATTACAGATCAAGAACTCATAAGTATCAATGGTTAGTGTGCTGTCAATTTATACCATTTCAGATTGGCAAATAAAGAGACGGTTTAAATAATAGTAGAATGATATGACATTGTTCATAGTTAAGACATTGCAGAATATGACATTGTGCTGTAGTGGGTAGGTTCACCACACCACTGGATTACGGATGAAGAACAGAAGCATACATGCAGTGCAAAAGAAGATCACTTGCTCTGTATACTTAAATTACATGGTATGAAGAAGGAACTTGGTTGTACAACTGAAAACTTAAATTGAGAAAGGACAAACTTTTGTTTATGAACTACATAATAAACTTTAAACAAGCAATTTGATGCAAATACCAAAAATAAACAGCTGTTGCAGTCATGCCTAACCAAATATATACAACAAAGTTTGAAGGCTTGAGATGGACAAACTTACATTATTGGTGAAGACAGGCTCTATAAAGGCCTTGTCCATGCTGATGGGGGGGGGCAATTCAAGAAGTTTACCACAAAATCTTCTTCAAAAGCATTGCCTTTATTCTACATTTTGTTAAGAGTAAATATAGATGTGATAATATATGAAAAAATGGATAATATTTAAGATAAGATGAAGACTGATGCTACATAACCAAGTAGCTATAAATGTAAGTGCAGCGATACAGGCAAAAGGTACAGCCAAGAGCAATGCACAGCTAAACTTCTTCAGTACCAACCTTATGGTAAGAGTAAATATAGATCTGATGTGTAGAAAATGGAGGGCAAAGGAAAATAAGTTGCAGAGTGATGGTACATGAACAACTACCTGTCATTATAAGTACACTGATAAAGGACAGCATGTACTTACAAGAACAATGCAGAGCTAAAAAAACATTGGCATTGGATATATTCTCCACTAATGTAACCATTCATACAAATCAGATAATTTGGAGCGAACAATTGATAAGCAAGCTATCATGCATACTGCTGTCACATAATGAACCAGGTATGTATGCAAGTACGGTGATACAGGACAACAGGTACTAACAAGAGCAAAGCAGCGGGCAGCATATTTGCGATATCCTGTCGTTCTTGTCAAACCGGAATTCTTCTTCGAGCAGATTTCCTGCAAAAAAGATCCGTAAGGCACATGCAGAAAAGTAGAAGTTCAAATTGTCATGTGATTTTATAGACAGTACCTCATCCTAGGAACGAGACCAGTGCATAACAAGGTTTTCCCATTCAATGTCTTTTAAATGTAGCATAGGAGACTTCACCGGAAATTCGTTTATAGACTTGCCATCAAAGTGTGATTTCCTCAGGTAACACCGATACTGCTGCAATGCTTCCTTAAAAAGCACAAGCAAGCTTTGCTCGTCATGACTATCCAGATTGACCCTCGCCTAGTTACAACAATGTAATGTAAATCATTGATGTGTTCAATCAGCATAAAACAGAAAAATAATAACCATGAATAATAGCACTTACACGTAAGTTGGACAGGAAGATGTGAAAATGGTGTTTGTCTTCACAATAATCTTCCCATGATGGGAATATATGCACGTAGTCCCTAACAACATTGAAATCATTGTCTTTTAAACTGGGAATAAATGGAATGGGGTTCCAATCTGCAGGAATTGGCCGTCTCTGCAGTTGGGATAGGTCTTCGGCCGATGGACTTGCTGTACTTTTTGCTGGAGTGGGATTTTTCTGTGGTACAGCTGGTGCTATGGCAAATGAAATCGATATACCTTTTGCTGGAGTGCAGGTCCTGTGTGGTGGGGCTAGTGGTGTGGCCAGTGAAGTATGGGTACAGTCTGTTAGAGTCGGTCATACGTTTTGTGTCACTGGTTGTACAACCAATATAAGTGGGGTGCTGTCTGATTTCTCCGGCACCACCACGTTTTTCAAGGACTTTGCTGGTGCTCCTTCAGGTTCGGCAATCACACTCTTCCTTTTTGATGTCTGATGCACAAGAACAACATTTGAGTGGAAAAACATGGTATGATGACAGATGGAATATGTATTGATAATGGATCGGCATGGCATCTCGACATATATGATGAGTAAACTAAGCAGATGGCGGTGCACCAAAGTAGAAGAAATGCAAGACAACATATGCAAGATACCCGCAATCAATAAATATTGCCAAATTAGAACAGGCACCTTGATGGGTGAACAGGACAGGCCATCTGCCTTTGACTCCTCGAGGTTAGAATAGTCATTAGGATCATATTCTGAACAAGAATCAACATGTGGGGAGCGTATGAGTTTCATTGCATCCAGAATGGCACTCAATGCCTTGGTGCCAATTTTGTAAGTCATTGCAGTGTTTAGCTTCAAGAGTGGCCTGCTGCTAGTGCGACACAAAGCAGCTACACAGATCATAGTGTAGATATAACGGGAAAACCTTAAGCATCAGAGTAAAATCAGCAAAGTCGAACTTGCTGGAATATATGTGCTAGTATTGCCGGTACGGCTAGAAAGGCTTCGGATACCAGCTCTCTTCAAGTGAAGGTGCGGTACTGTTAATATCAGTGTAACTCTCAAAGGCGACACAGCTCCCCGCATTTCCTTGCTATTCTTATAGGATTCAAGTGGGCAGGCCACTACAAATCCTATTCCTATGTTTACAAGATCCTACGAATCAAAGAGGCTCAAAGTGTCCATCACAACCGACCGTATAGACCTCTACACTGCAAATGTCCCTGCTCATCTTCAGTACAAGGAACATACTGTACTACTATCATACTCCCTCCGTTCCAAAATATAAGTCTTGGTAGAGATTTCCACTATGGATCACATACAGATGTATCCAGATACATTTTAGAGTGTAGATTCACTCATTTTGCTCCATATGTAGTCCATGGTGGAATCTATACAAAGACTTGTATTTAGGAACGGAGAGAGTACATATTAAAGAAGAACGGAAGAGGAACATGGTAAAGAAGAGCAAGCAGATTTTGGATAATAAAATGTTGGTTGCGCAGTGCCCACACATGATGAACCAGAGCGCATTAAGAATGCAACTCCCAGCTGTCTCTCGACCATTTCAGGCGGTTGGATGAAGATCCTACGTCTCCTAACCCTTCTTCTTCCTCGTCTCTGATTCTTCCCATACAGAACACCGCACGGGCCGCCGGCCGGACCACCGGCCCCCACCGCCTGTGTTCCTCCGCACCCCCACCCCCACCCCGCCCCAACCCCCACCCGCGTCGAGTTTTCTTCGTTCGGCGAGGCCCCACAACCACCCGAGCCCCTTCGATCGCACCGGCGAACTCCGGCGAGCTCTGAAAAATCGACTGACCCAATTTTGAAATTTAGTCTACTGTGATTTAACTAGTGTGGAATATAAAAGGGGAAAACCATAAGCATTGGGAGTATAGTGTTGAGCGTGCCATGGCGGATCTGAAGGTGCAAACCGGACAAAGGCAACTTCGCAACCAAGACAAGAAATCAGAGTAAAGCAGTGGCGATCTATTTTCTTGCTGCGATAAATAAGTTGAGCAGATACGAAAGAGTACCGCCTCTGGTGCGGCGCCGTGTACGCATCTGCTGAGAATTTGACGGTGCTGCGGTAGCGATGGCTGTCGGCGGCGTGGAAGCAGATCTAGGAGGGTAGACGGTGGCGGCGGGGCGCGGTGGACGAGACGGTCGTAGGAGCGGCGCCGGCAAGGTGGACGACGGCGGGGATGAAGCGAGAGGACGGGATGCAAGGATCCCGGTCCGAAGCCGTGGATGAGAGAGGTCGATCTCTTGTAATGGACGGCGGCGTCGGGGTATCAGCTCCGGCATGGTGGAGGAGGACGGCGGTGGATGGGGTGGCGGACGGCGGCGGACGGAGGAGGGTGGGGTGGAGAGGGTGTTTTGGCGCCCACGGAGTACGAATGGGGAAAAGGGAGGTAGAGAGGAAGGGGGGAACCATGTATTCAGGGCGCGCTTGTCTCAAATGCGAGGAAATTTACAAACTTAGCCCCCGTTTCAAATTTCTACTACATCACAGCAACATTAGTCGGTTGGGGATAGGACGGTAATCTCGCATACACCGAATATTTGCCGACGAGAGTTTGTTTTTGGCGCCCACCGTGTATGAATATGAATCGGGGAGGGAGTCGATTTCGGCCGAGGACACACTGTGTTTTGGCACCCACCGTGTATGAATCCGGGTGAGAGGCGGTTACGTCACGTTTGGGTGAAATTACAAACCTACCCCTATCGAAACCTATAGAAATCCAGCAGATAGGCTTTGCGTGGCAGGGATAGGCAGTAGTGATTTCCATCTCGCAGATTTTGGTTTCGGGCGGTTACTGCGACTTTCCCCGCTTCGTTCAAATTTTGCAGAGTGCACGTTTACCGTGCCAACTCAATTCGAATCCCGTTTGTATTCTATTTTTTTCCGGGCGGGATCCATTTTCAATTGGAATTACATTCTATATACATCATTTTTTATATATACTTTCAAAAGCACAACAAAGAATTCTGCTCCTTTATATGTATAATATGATTTACAAATACAACGATCTCGAAATCTTAAGGTTGAATTCGAAAAAATTTAACCAAATTATGTTCTACTAAAATGTATGGATCAGTAATATCTACATATTAAATAACATAGATGTGCGTGAATTCATATGAGTATGCATGTTTGATAGATCAATTTTGGTTCGAGTATGGATTACATGTATCATCATCTCGAATTCAATATTTGAATCCCTTTTTTGTTCACTCCTTTCACGCCCATCTCTCTCGCATGCATGCTCCTTCAGGTAGCTATCACTCTCTTTTCTCCAGCTCACCCGCACGCTCACTTCATGTTTCTCCTATCCTCGCAAACATGGTCTCTCGACGTCTCCCTTGAGAAGTGTCACACTCTCCCTATCATTATACATTACATGGTTTTCATTATCTCTCACGTCTCTACTGTTCTCTGGTATCACTCCGTACCTAAGCTTTCTTTTTCACAGCCACACACACAGTCTCCACTCGTCTTTCACTTTGTCTTTCTCTCTATGGGATTCTCTCACACACCCTATATGTCTCTACATATGACTCATACCACTATAATTACTCTCTCTCTCTCTCTCTCTCTTTCCTATAGACACAACATTTGTTGTGGTCTCCTTTTCGTCTCCATCCCAGACTGACATTATTCATTTGTTTACCGATCAGACAACCCCGACTACCGTCTCCTCTCTCTCTCACACAGACACACACACACAACTCCTGCTTCCACTCCCCTTCCCGACTACCGTCTCTCTCCACACACACAAAACTCTCGCTTTCGCACCCCGACTCGTATTTCTCTCACAAACATTTATCAACTAGCTAGCCTCTAGATAGGTTTATACACCCGCACACTCGTGCTTCCACCATCGCATACATGTCTCTCTCCCGCTCCTTGTATCTATGTAGATTTTTCTTCCCTTTTTGAGACACGCCCTCTCGATCGTGCACACACACACTATCGCCTCATTTTAAGCTGATACCTATCGCACACACACTCCTTGTGTCTTTGTCACACATGCACTCCGTCCTCCTCCACTCTCCCTCTCTCTCACACACACATGGGCTTTTTGCAACAACTAGTAAGATGCCCATGCGTTGCACGGAACATCAAGATGCATTTGTATGAGTAGTTTATCTTGTGGGGGAAAAGGATGAACGAGGGAAGGCCTTATTTGCAAATGTGGAGAGGGGTGTGGGTATCTTTTTGCAAAATTGCCATAGTTTCCTTCCTATCCGTCAGATATAGATCGGACGACCTATATTGCAGGATGGCAGGCACTGACAATGTTTTTTATAAGAGTAGGGATAAAAAATAGAGTTGGTGATGATGGTGGGCCTGCCATCCTGCAATGTAGGTCGTCCGATTTATATCTGACGGATAGCAAGGAAAATATGGCAATTTACCCGCACTCTTCACCACATTTGCAGATAAGGCCTTCCCTCGTTCATCCTTTTCTCCCACAAGATCTTGATGTTCCGTGCAACGCACGGGCATCTTGCTAGTAAGAGTAGAAATTAGACATATACCACTTCTCGAATCTTGAAACCAACAACATTCCTCCCTTATCTCATCAAAACCGCCAAAGGAATATATTTTGAGTGAAACATAACATATTTTTAGTGATATACGTATTTCAAAACTAGACTTTTTTTCTATCAAATAGGTGAATATGTATTAATCTACTTTGATCATGTGGAAACGCATTGGCACATTGCTAGTAGTTATTATAATTTTTTGGACACCAGACAAACGGTGGAGTACATATACGAAGAGAAGAGGCGCACGCACGCAGTCGGCCTCTCGCTGTCTCGCACACATGAGTGTTACGTAAAGGCGACGTTAACAAATAAAGCCTAAAACCCTAGGTGCACGATTGCTGCATTCGCGGGTACCGGGTACGTGGTGGAGCACCTTTGTAGGAATAGTCAACTCGCGTGATAATTTGATCCGTAGGAGTTGATGGTCGGGACCACAGGTGAACGACTTGGAGCGCGATGGCTCGCCAGTTGCCACAGATCGAGTAGCCATGTTTAAATTATCGTTTTTTAGTGGGGTTAAGAGTTCCGATTTTCAATGGCGCATTATAAGTAGTAAGTAGTTTTTAGAACGATTGGTATGGAGCGAAAATGGAATTCATAGTACTACGTACCTCCTTGGCGTATGGTTGTATGGTTTTTTTTTGCGATGGAGGTTGTATGGGTTTATGTTGCGAGATGTTTGTAACGACCCGGATTTGGCAGAATCCAAGTCTCTGTGCTTACTGTGCTATCCCTGGATCATAGCTAGCACACACAGTAACAAAAATGAA
Source organism: Triticum aestivum (assembly GCF_018294505.1). Taxonomy (NCBI): domain Eukaryota; kingdom Viridiplantae; phylum Streptophyta; class Magnoliopsida; order Poales; family Poaceae; genus Triticum; species Triticum aestivum. The sequence goes on along the minus strand of NC_057814.1, from coordinate 96,040,192 downwards.
TATCAGTAAGACATACATCATTCTACTACAATGGTAGATCCAGATATATATATAATTTATACCTTAGGCACAGCTCCAGCTGGCAGATAATACAGCGGAATTATATGTAGTCACTAAGTTAGGCTCCATCAATGCCACTGGGCTCGTTGAGTGTAGACCATAACCCTATCGTCTCTTAATCTGTCGAGATCTGCACATGACAGGTGCAGATGAGTACGTGGAATGTACTCGCAAGTTGCAAAGGAAAGTATAACAGATTATATATGCAGGGTAGGTATTGGTGGAGGTTTCCTTTGCATAAAGCCAATTTTCTCCTATACTAAATTTTGTAAACTTCTTTTCAAATAGAAATAGTTTTTAGTATAAAAGGTAGGAGTGAGACACTTGGATATACGCACCAGTGCTCATTCTCCAAAAACACATTCACTGTGCTCATTCCTCAACTTTAACCCTTAAAACAGATTTTTAGAAAAGAGAGGGGAGATTCTTCTTCAGTCCAAGTCTTCAGTTGCTAAAAAATGCCCGTAACCGGGGGCACGGCTAATCGATTAGGTTTAACCCTCTGCAGAGGTCGTACACGTTCCCCACATGACACAACCAACCCCGTTTATCATTACACACTTGGGTGTACGACTAGGAGGAGATTGTGACGAAGCCTTTCCGTAACAGCCCCCTATACCTGACCAAGCCGCCCGCAACTTAGGCAATGAAAGCCCCTCTCCAATGGCGGTCCTGAGGTAAGGGTTTCCCGTTAGTACTAAGCTAAGCCAGAGCCCATAGTAGCATGTGGCTGTACTGGAAGCTACATCAAACTGTACTTGAAAGATCTCATTCCCCTGGACGGCGGTCCCCACCAAAAACCTGTGTGCAAGACCCCAGTCTGGCGCATTCACTGCAAGACCCCGATGGGCGCAATCACTTGTAGACGCTCCCGTCATACCATCCCGCCCAGGGAGTAGAAGTAAACAATATATAATTTTGTTTTAAAAATATTTTCTCAAAACTTTGCTCCAAAGAGAGCAAGTTTAAAGTTTAAAACAAGTTTGGTTTTCATCCCACCCATTTTGTGCAAGCGTGGCCAATGATGAATCTTGAACCTATGGCTCTAGCTAAATATAATACTTTGCAAAACTTTTATAAAACATGCATAGTATTAAAATTTAAAGAGTTATGCATAGTATGAAAATATAGGTCAAAGCATGATCAATTTGCAACTTGCCTTCAGTTTCGTAGTCACAAGGTTCTACCTCCTCGTGGAATTCACCTTCGCACTCGTCGCAATCTAACGCGATAAATAACTCAAGTAAGACACTCGGCATATCCACATTCACATAACAATGATTCAAGCAAGCATTCAACACACAAATAACATCCAAATGAAAATCCAAATAACAACACAAATTATTCGATTGCCACTATTATAATTTCTAGGGCACGGTTAGGGTTGATATAGAATCAGGTGTGGTCTTGGAAGAAAATATGACATAGTAATATTCTAGGGTTGGAAATGATACTAAGTGAAGATCTTGGTTTGATATAGAAGATGGGTTGTGAGACAAGTTCTTACAACAAATTCTATCATGAGATTATTCGGAATATTTAACTTGGGTTAAATAAAACTGGCGTGGCATAAGTTTCAAGATAAAAGGATTAAATCCTTAATCTTGTAACTTCAAAGTTTTGTGGTGATATCAAATGTCCAGAGAGGTTCCCTAGGGATCAATCTAAGAGTTTTACCCTATAGTCAAATTTTATTTTAACTAAGTTATTAAATGATGATCCAAGAAGGTCAAACCAAGGTGTTGATGATAAAACAGCATCTAAACTATGTTGGAAAACTAATCCATCAGTCCAACAAAAAGGTTAGGTCCTAAGGTCCAACTTCCATATAAAACATTTTTATATGGTTTACAGAATAAAAGATATATCAAAATTACTCAAATTCATATATAAATCAAAACTAAATTTTAATTTGCGCAAAAGTGAGATTTATAATTTTTATAATAAACTAGAGGTCTGCAGCTATCCAGGGATATCTTATTTGTCAAATTTGGATAAGCGGTTTAAAAGATGTGATTTTTCTAAGTTGGGCTAATTTTCTGGAAAAGAAACGGGGTAAGAAAAAGAGTCGCCACATGGCAGAATTCTATAGGTTAATACTGTTTCGTTTTTTTAACGGAGAAAGATGGCTGGCCTCACCGGAGATGGAGATGGCCGGCAGCGGCGGCTCGGACGTGAGGTGATGCGGTGATCTCCGGCAACGAGGGAGAGGAAGTCGGGGTGAGTCTCCAGAACACGACGTCGGCTCCTGGTTCGCCTTCAGGTGGCTGCTAGATGTCGCCGGAGTTGGGCGCAACTCCAGCCGAAAGCGGACAACGAAGAACTCGTGCTCCGGCTGCGAGTTTTTTTTAAAAAAAAGGGGGTCCATAAGATGCGCATCAACAAGGGAAAGAGAAAGGTGGAGGAGTTGGGGTTTGGGGTACCTCGGTCGCGACGGAATCCTTGTCGGACTTTGATGCTATTGTTGAACTCCGGCGAGCAATTGCTCGCGTAGGAGAGCGATACAGAGAGGGGTTTCTGGCTTAGGGATGGTGAGATATGTTGTGCTTTCCGGGGTCCTAATTATAGGGGAAGAGAGGGTCGATATGGGGAGATCAAGGGAGCTCACCGTGGCCTTTAATGGCTGATTGTGCAGGAACGTTTCACGGATCCGTTCGTTCAATTAAAGCAACGAAGTTGAGTTTTAATTTCCTGAATGAGTTCTCCTGACATTCCTCTTTAATTTTCGTATTGGTGAAAAGTCGAAAGGATGTCTGTGGTTAGCACTAAAGGGAGAGGAAGAGGTGAAAGTCATGAATGTGGAGGTTCTGCAGGTTCTGTTCATGTTCACGTACAGAACAGAGGAGGAAGACGACCACTAGTGCGTGGGCTTTCACTTCGGGATGGCTTTAGTGGGAGAAAATAGGCCCAAGGGAAAGGAAAAAAAACAGTTAGGAAAAAGATGGGCTGACTCCAGCTAGATGCGCCACACTGGGCAGTTTGCTCGTGCGCGCGTGCGTAAAATAGCGAGATAAAAGAATGGGTGAGCCCAGTAGGTCTTGGATTGTTTTAGACTTTACTTATTTCCGTTTGCTAATAGTTTTTGGTAATTAGTACTCAAACACATTCAAATGAATCCAGAACATTTTTTTGTAAACTCCATAAAAGGTATGAATTTAAAAATGAAACTCCAGATAAGACCCAATTTCAAATGGTACTCCAAATTTCAAATAACTCCTTTACAAAATATTCGTCCACCATTTTTTTTGAGAAAGTCATTTTATTCTCACTCCATAAATCTGAAGGTGGTTCTGAATATTTCTTACAAGTCCAAAACAAAGAAATCCAATTTGATTTTTTTAACAAGTTCGAAAAAGTTTCTAATTTACGCGACTACCACAACAACTCACTCAATCATAACTTATTATTAACATTCCAAAATTTGGAAAATTTTGGGACGTTACAATGTTGAACCTGGTAGTTCTAGGGCAAATACTATGGTTTAGATTTAGATGCTGGTTTTCAGTAATGAAAATCGGAAGGGGAAACCCTTCTTTGATTAAAAAAACTACTACCTCTATTCTGGTTTACTAGTCCCCATCGTACTTTGGTTCAAAGTTTGTCCACGAATTTTACTTGTAAAATGTGAATGGAAAACGAGATTTTGTTATACCCAAACAAAAAAGGACTAGAGGGAGTGATTGCTCTGACACGGATGCGACCTCTCATAGCGCAGGCATTGAACCGGCGCGCCGTCCAAGAGGGCCGCACTCGCTGCAGGCCCGGCTGAGCACGCCTCCTCGCCGCGTGCAACCAGCTTAAGACTGCCCCGCCTGCCTTCATTGAATCCGCGTGTGCCGGCAACACGTCCTTCTGCGAGCCGTCAGGCATTTTAGAACACAAAAAATGACTAAAATATAATTAATTTACGCATGGTCTTGACTTGTTGTGCTCGCACTGGTAGCAGGAACTAGTAGAGGATTTTCTTTATTTATAACTCTCCTCACATTTTTTTGGCTTTGAAGTGAATCATGGTTGTGGACATTATGTATGAATGTGCAGATATCTGTGAACATGAGTTTGATGTGGAAGTTGAACTTGGAATGTCGGGCTTGCGCGTGAACTATACCATGTCCAATGCTTCGTCTATTATTGTTTGGAAAGTAATTGCTGTTATTACATGACCCGAAAAAAAACATTCTGTGCCACATGAGTAGATGCACGGACATCACAACAGGCATGTTGACTGGATAAACATTTGAACCTAGCTATTATGAAGGGAATTTTGTATTGACAACAGTTTTAGATAGCAGGAGACGCCTAGCCTGCTCTGCCTCTGCTAGCTTATTTCTGGCTTCTTCCATCTCTTCTTTGGCTTGGGTGAAGAGAGCATCTGATTGCTCTTTTCGCTTCTTCAGGAACTCGGCTACATTCTCAAGGGCTGCTGCACGCTTTCTTTCAGCCTTTACTAATGCCACGAGGACACGAATAGCTGACGACTCCACCTGGCTTGTGTGTAATCTAGCATCATCTGGGAATTTGCACCTTGTGTCTAATCCAGCATCATTAGGGAACTGGCACCTTGTGTGTATTCCAGCCTCATTTTGGAAACATGATCTCGAGGTTGACCATACTTCCCTCCTCGCAGGAACTGCATCCTGACATAAAGTTACTTCTTTTTTAGATCAATACTCAGAGCAACCTAGATCCATTTAGTAGAAGCCAGATAAAAAGAACTCGGAGAAGTGAATTCAAAAGGAAAAAAACAGACTACAAGGTGAGAACACCCACTTCCTACATCAAGCTAAAAACGAAAGCATTAGGACGATTAAGACTCTTCTTATTACACATCGAAGAACACCATGCTTAAGAGATACAGAAACTACAACATATACACTTCGAAGAACACGAGGCTACACGAAAGTAATTGAAAGGGTGTTACTTACCAAAGCTCGTTTTACAGGTTCGGTGCAGCTCCTCTTTAACTTGCCATGCTCCTTGAAGATGTCCCGAATATCCCGTGTTTGGTCTTCATTGCTCCTCTGCATGTTCGCACTCGTGGTTTTAAAATCTCAACATGGCAAGAAAAATATACTACTAGTAATACACGCGCATCTTGTGGGCAACATTAAAGCACTCGTCTGTCATGTTAGAGCATCTCCAACAGAATCGCAACGCGCGGCGCTTTAAAAAAGCATTTACAGTGCTGAGATCGAGAAGTAGATACTAGAGAGTACAGGATAGTTCTCAGCATAGATAGATAAAAAAAGATAATTCAACTACTCCTCGTCGTCCGACTCCTCCTCGGTGATGTCCTCCTCCGACGTCTGACTGTAGGCGTGAAGATACCGATCGTCGTCGGATTCCCAGGGCGACGCTACTCCTAGCCTCATGTTGAATTGAGCGTCCGCTTTTCGCCTACGCTTGTCCTCGCGATAGGCGGCTCGCTCCGCCCTCCTCTTATCCCTCTCCGCCCTCCTTTGCGCGTAGAACTCGCGCTCTTTGATGATGTCCTGCGGGAAGTGTTGGCACCACAACGCCATGGCTTCCTCGTCCATCTCGGCGATGCCGAGACGGTGCTCCCGCCTCCGGTTGTCGCGACGATCCTCGTCGGTGCTAAGCCGCGGCAGAGGCGCGAGCTCCTGCGCCCGCTACCGCGTCGGCACGTTGGGGAAGTTCAATGTTCTATGAGGCCACTGGAGGCGCCACACCGCCACGTCGTACGCGCGGGCGGCCTCGTTGGCGGTGTCAAAATTGCGAGGCCGAGGCGCATCCCGCGGAACCGGATCTCGGCGGAGAAGCCGCTGGAGGGGCGCGCGCGGACGCCGAGGTATCCCCAAGTTTCCCGGCGACGCGACGGCATGGTGGCGCGGCGGCCGCGAGGCAAAAAAGAGCGGGGAGAGAGCGATGGCGAGGCACAGAGCGGGGAGAGAGCGGTGGCAAGGCACAGAGCAGTGGAAGGGCGTTGGATTTTATAAAGCGCGCCGGACGCCGCACGCCAAAACTAGCGCATGCCCGGCCGCTTTTTCCCGCGCACGCGCGATCCTTTCCCGACGTCTCTGCTATCTCTACTGTCTTCTTTATTGTTATATTTATTTTATATTTAATATTTATCTCTACTTCCTTTACTGTCTACTTTTTTTTCTCTATACTTTTTTTCTTGCAATATAGGTCGTCCGATTTATATCTGACAGATAAGAAGGAAACAAATGGGAATTTTGCAAAAAGATACCCATACCCCTCTCCAGATTTGCAAATAAGGCCTTCCCTCGTTCATCCTTTTCTCCCACAAGATAACTACTCATACAAATGCATCTTGATGCATGCAACGCATGGGCATCTTGCTAGTTCTAAAAACCTTTCCATCATTTGCCACACTACTGGTTGCAGATGAAAAACCTACCCAAGCACAGCGCGATACAGGAGTGACACACAATTACAAGCTGATATTCTGTTGGACAATGGAGGCTATAACCAATTACTTTTACGGGAACAATAGCACCCAGGAAATTTGAAGGGTAGGTATGAACAAAATTGGAACTGCACATGTACTGCTAAGTGATTCAATACACACATTACCAATCGAGGAGGAGAACGATGGTCGCGGAGGCCTCTGTGAGTCATGGTCAGCAACGGGAGTCAATTCATTGTCCACGACGGTGGTACTTCTGCGCTTGGCGTCAGCTTCCAGGAAGCAGATCCGAGACCGTGGAAGACAATGCCGGGGAAGAGGCTCCGTGTACGACGACGACGGTGGACCGGCTCCAGTGCGGCGTACGAGGTCGTCGATGAGGCAGATGCGCTGCGGTGGACGAGTGCGCCGATGTAAAGGGGAGGAGCACGAAGGCTGCGGTGCCGTGGAGAAGTCTATTTTGCGGTGGGGATAGAACATGGGGAGTATTCAGGTGTACTACTCTGGGTGCCGGGGTGGGGTTGGCTGGGTAGGGTGAACCTGAAGTTACGAAAACAGCCCCCTACCAAGCGTCATCCGTAGGCCTGTTCCGAAGACTATGATGGTAACTTCCCACTGCTCGAATCAGGGTCGCGGGAGATTTTCCCGCCGACCTCAAAATTTTGTGACACTGGACTCCTCGTGTGGCGTGTTGAGTGATTCGGCTAAGCAACTAGTGAGTAGTAGTAGTAAACTCTGCATATTAGGTTTGACCGAAGTCAAACTTCCTAAAGTTTGACCAAGTTTATAGAAAAATATAAACATTTACCATAACAAATATGTATGATGTGAAAGTACATTCAATAATGAATCTAATGGTATTTATTTGTTATTGTATATGTTAATATTTTTTGTTATAAGCTTTCTGAGAGTTTACAAAACTTGACTTTGCCCAATGCTAGTACGCGAACTTAAATAAAAACGGAGGGAGTACACGTTTGTTTTCTTAGTTTGTAGTGAACTAATCATTTGTTGAAATTGTGAAATAAATATATTAGGCTATTGACTTCGAATGTAATGGTCTATACAATTCAATAGTTACAATCATTGTCGAATCCCAAGATGTATACAAGGTCTATAGTACTTCACAACATGCTCAAACTCACATACACACACACACACAAAGTAAACTAGAAGACCGTTCTCTTATATATACACAACGTATCGGCATCTCTCTATGTCTCACTCATGCATGATCATTTGCACATTCACACCTCTCTATGTCTGCATCACACGCACACCGTCTCCACATTGCCCTTCCGCCACAACACACATATGGACACATACACACGTTCTCTCTCAGTCACACACACAAAATCAGTATTAAAAAAACTAGGGCGCACCTAAAACGTCCAAATCCAAATAAACACGAACTGGAGCTAAATTCAAATATATGGAAATATTGCAGCGTCAAGAACCTTCACAGGAAAAAAAAGTTGAGTAATATTCGAGGATTGTTTTCACACACACAAAAAGGTTCGGTGGATGTCCTTCGAGCGCGACACGGTGACGCACCGTTCGATCGACCGCGCGGCCGCGGTTCACATGCTTGCACAAGATTCCATATCATGGCTGTGGTACTAACTAATAAAAGCGCTGCCTAAGTCTAATGTTTGCGTGTACTAATACGGTTTTCTTTTAAGTTTGACCAACCTTATATATAAAACTAAAGTAAGCTCCCACACGCGCACTCATCAATATGCCGCCGCCGTTGCGCATGCCGGCGCCCGCCTGCTCCGGCCAACAATTTCTCGCCCATCACCGCCGTGTCGCCGCCATCCCTGTGCCATGAAGCCGAAGGCTCGCCCGCTCACGTCGTCTGCAGTCCCTCCTCGCGATGCCGCCGCGCTGCCAAGCACGCGAGCAGCTGGTGGAGCCTCGTCTATGCACGCAGCGTATGAAGAGGAGGACGAGCGCGTGCTCCAGCACGCCGGCGAGGAGGAACTAGCGTGTCATTGTCGTCTCCGCCCGCGTGGAGGAGGCGCGCATGGTGGCTGTCGCAGCGGAAGCCGGTCGCGCGCGCGTCGAGCTTGCAAACTGGGTGCGGACGCGGAATCTACCTTCGAGACCTTGAATGCCACGTGGATCCTGCAATCTGAAGGAGCAATTTCATGTGAGCCGTTTGATGCAACATGGATGGCTAGAAGGGCTTCTTCCACCTCTTCTGCCGTCTTCTTCGCTCCGTCGAACTGCTTTCACAAATCGACTGACCCAAATTATACTACTAGTACGAACGTATTAAGTACAGTAGGAACATGAAGATACGAGCAGTAGTACCAACTGCAAGAAGAACAGTAGTAAGACATAGTACTAGTACTACTATACGTACTAAAGAGTTCAAATAACGAGAAAGAACATAAACATAGTTCTGCTGGGGCCTCAGCACAACACACCCTTGAAAATAAACTAAGCAACTAGTCCGCTTGACACTGCAGTAGAACCAGCATGAGCGATGGCACTGCCACCTACTCGGAGTCCGAGTCCACGTCCTCGACTTCGTCCTCGTCCCTCTTCCTCTTCCTCTTCGCCGACGCTTCTTTGCTTGAACCGGACACTGGGCTCTGCTTCTTCATCCAACCCTTCTAGATATTTAAACAAAGGTAGGCATCCATTGCTGCGTACAGGATGTGATCTTCATCTAATGTCTTCGACTCCCAGGCATGATGAAACTCGTGATGAGGTTTCTTCAGTTTAGCGTACGAAGGATCAATCATGGCTGCTGCCAGAGTCAGCATTGAAGGTTGAGAGGAGGACATCAGGCTTTCCTTCTGGAGATTGAAGGGCTGGCCTACAATGAGACATATCCGACGCAGGACATCCCTGTCGTTCTTAAAGCCTACAGTAACGAATTTCACTCTTTTGTCCTTGAGGAAGTTCTTAAAATCCTGGCACTCAACGTCGGCATGGCATATGTGGTAGACCAAGCAAACGTTATGTACGCAAACCTGGATCACGGCGGGCTTCTTCCTCTCTTCGTCCTTTAGATCCTTCTCTCGTCCCAGGACTTTGGTGTACTCAACATCTAGCCTAGTGACCCACTCATCCGTTGAACTGTTGAACATGCGTAGGAAGCGAGCAAGCCATGCTTTCACCGTCTCGGATCCACGTGTGTAGATGACGATGAACTGATCGCCGGTGATGGCTCTAACCTGGTACTCAGCGGCGACCATGGAGATTTGGGAGGCCATGGATTTTGGAGGAGGGTTAGGAGAAGTTGAACTGTTGTACCCCGCAAAAAAAACTGGGAGCGAACTAATGTGAAAGGACGGGACGACTGGGAGCGAACTGTTGTAAGGTAGAAGACGGGGACGAGTAGGGCGTGCGAACGGCGTGGGGTTGCTGGCTTGCCCGGTGGATAAACGGCTGCAAGCCCCCAAAGAGTTCTCGAGAACTATGCGGGACCCACTAGATGTCATGTCTACTAGACCCATATCGTAGGCCTGACGGTATAGCTTCTGCCTGTTCGCACGCCATGCCGGCGCGTGGATGAACTTTACTTAATTCCGTCAAACATCGCGCCTCCCACGACCTTCGCCTCCCTCGCGCGGTCGCGCCCTTTGAGACTTCGACCGGCTATAAATGAGCAATTTTTTTTGCCTTTTTTTAGACAAGCAATTTTTTTGCCTACTCCGCATGCATGATACTCCCTCTGGTCCTTTTTACTCCCGTCAACCGTTTGCAAAGTGTTTGACCAAATTTATACTTTTTTTTGAACACCACCTTATATTAATTAACCAGCCACACCAGTACACTCATTCGATACAATATTCACCACACAGGGTGGTACGTTATTTACAAGAATACCATCTAATCTATTGTCAAAGCTATACTTAGCGATTAAGTGTGCCACCTTATTGGCCGAACGGCTAATATTTGACAATTGAAGATTGTTGATCAACTTCGAGATGCTCAACGCTTTCATCTTCAGGTCACACATAGCAGACCTGTCATAGTCCCCCGATGCAAGAGACGCTACCATAAAAGCGCAATCAGTCTCTAAAATTACAGGATTATGAAGAGAAATACCTATGTAGAGACCGGCAATGCAAGCCCTAAGCTCCGCTTCCTCCACGCTTTGACAGGCATCAATGAAATCCACGACCAAATTTATACTAAAAATATCAATATCTACAATACTGATTATAATGAGTATCAGAGAGAGATGATTATAGTAACATAGGTAGATACCGTAACATAATAAATGTGATGCTACTATGTGTCATGCATGGCAATAAATGAGACCACCTATGATACTAATCTATGATACTATGCACTATAGAGGTAGTAACATAGACTAGTAACATATGCATGTTACTAGTCTAAGTTACTCCCCACTATGACCAGCCTTAGAGTACCACTACCTCCCTTCTAGTTTAAAGGGCTCGATTCAAAAATTTCACCTACTCTTAGCAAGATAGTAGAGGCGGTGGAATAGTTTTTGAAGTCTGCAAAAGTACTCAACTAGTGTTGTCGTTCTTCACAAAAAAATGTGTTTACCAATGCATGCATGAACACTAGTTACTCTAACCCCCCTCTCTTCTTTAATTCTTTGCCACATCAGCATGTTTGCTATTCCCGTGTGCATGATACCAGCTAAGATACCACCATTATGGCCAGCCTTAATCATTGCATGCAATAATTTAGTGCACCTTGAAATATGAACATGTGTGGGGCGTGTATGTTTCTAATGACTTGAGACTATACCTAGCCCGACATGCAAGATGACTTATTATGCACCGTTCCCCATACCTGCAGGAAGCCCGTTCGTCTCCAAATCTTTTCCTCTCCATGTGTGGAAACAATATGCTTGCCAAACTCTCCTTCTCCCTCCGGCGGTCCCACCACTCCACCCCATGTGAAAAAAATCTGCATGCATGACTCTCCTCCCCCCACGCTCGTCCAATCCGTTGTGACCAGCAATATTTCCACCCCTTCGCTCCACCGTAATTTACTCCAAAAATATGCCCACGTAGCTGTTACTTAACTGCAGGTGCATTAGGTCACTGACATATGGGCCCAACAGGGGTCTGGCCCACATGTCAGTGACGCAACTGGACCTGCAGTTAAGTCAGTGCAGCTCAGTCCATATCTTTCGTAGGTGTGCCATTGCTCGCTATAAATACTGCGCCTCCCACGACATCGCTATCTCCTCCCCCTCACGTTCACGTTCATCGCTATCTCCTCCCCTCCCTCTCACGTCGACCACCATGGCATCGCCCCTCCCAAGCCCTAGGAGCACCTCGCTGCACCGCGCGGACGGTTCACGCGTCGGCGTTCCGCTCGTCCGGGGGTGGCAGAGGACGCCCGTGCCGACGCCCTGAGTGCAGTCGGGCCCAAGCGCCTCATCTACGCTTGGCGGTACGTGGACCGGGTGCACGCTTCCAGCAAGGAGGGGTACCTGTTGGCACCGGATCACCACACCGGTGAGATCCCGCTCGCCCGCCGGCAAGCCGCCAATCAGCACCTCGCGAGTTGCGAGGCTGAGGAAGAGGCGTTGTGTCAGTGCGCTGGAAAACGGCTGCGCACCAGGGCACTCGTGGCGTGCCGCAAGCGCTCCTGCGAGCGCCGTGGCTTTTAGGAGGAGTATAATTTTTGTTTCGTAAGGCGATCTCATTAGTTTTGGGACGCAAATGATAAATCCCGAACGTTCAGGAATTTTTAGCGTCCTTAATTAAGTATGTAAAGGGAAAGTTTGGAAACCTTGTGTATTCGTACGCATTTTGCAAGTATGTGCATATAGCACAAACTTTACTATATACTATCGCACTACAAGTCTCTCTCGATATATGCTTGCAGACTGTGCTACTCCCTCCGTCCAGGTCAATAAGTCATCTTTGGTTGTGCATCGTGACCAAGAAGGAGGAACTTATACACCTAGACGGAGGGAGTACTACTATTACTTATGTACGTGCAAATGCACGTTTTAACATTACGATGCGGTTTTTGTAAAAGTAGAAAAACAGCACTAGTCAAGCTTGTGAAACGATTCAATGCAAAACAAATGCAAAAATGCTCGTTTGATTGTTTACTTTTAGCTTCCTTCTCTGTGGTTATTTCTCTGTCGTACTTTGTACGGAGTATCTCACTGGTTGGAAAGGCATGCAAATTCCCAAACCGCTTCCTACACCCTGTATCGAATTTTTTGCCTAACAAGTTGTGCCGTGCAATTGGAATTCCAACTTGAGTACTACTACTAGTAGGAGTACCAGGGGCCAGTTCTTTTAGGCTTCTAGATTAGTAATCCCATAAGAGCAAGTACAATAGAGCTGAGTCAGCGGGCTATAAGAAATAAACTAGTATATTTCTGCTTAGTTGGAGGAAAGAGAAGAGGAGAGAGAAGGTAAGCGGGCTCTTCGTGAAGAGCCAGCTCTAGCACGTGCTCCTAGGCACTTTGTGAGAATGAGAAGTGGGCCACATAATAAAAAAGTAGTACACTCTTTTGATCTATTATTGTACATGTTGGCTATAAGATGGGCTGTAGATGACATGGCACTGGCTTATAGCCAGCAGCTGGCTATACTATTAACCATGCTCTAACTACTACCTCCGTCCTGGTTTATTGGTCCCCATTGTAATCTGTGTCAAATTTTGATCATAAATTTAACTAATGAAATGTTAGTGCATGTCACATGCACTACTCCATCCGTCTAGGTGAGTAAGTCATCTTAGGCTGTGCACCGTGACCAAGGAGGAGGAGAAAACGAGAAACGTTAATGTTTATTTGCTAATTAATAGTATTGCATGCAATGAACTAACCACTGCATGTCGTGTTTGATATCTCAAGTCATTAAAAGCATGCACACTCTTTATCTCTTATTGGTTGATATGTCAAGAAACAAGAAACGAGGTAGAAGTTAATGCACCGCGCCTAAGTGTTTTGGGATTATTTGGTTTTCGTAAGATGACTTACACACCTAGACGGAGGGATTACAATGGTGAGGAATAAACCAGTTAAATCTTTGGTCAAAATTTAGCACAAATTACAATGGTGAGGAATAAACCAGGACGGAGTAGTAGTTTAGAAGCCCAAATAAATGAGTGAGGCGCCTTATTGTTACTCTCCACTGTGACTAGTCTTGTGGGAAAAGCTGGGGAAGCCGCCAAAAGAACTGGCCCTAGGAGTAGTAGCTAGGGATCGAGTGTGCGAGATGAACCGGAGAAAGTAAATGCAGAGAGATGAAATGCAAAAAAGACGGAGGGATGTGATGGTTGCTTGTCCGTTTATTTTACCAGGCCACTTATTACTGGGAGTGGTTGGGTTTTGTGATATGACGGCTTTACTGCCGCGCCACGAGCGGGGTGAGAGGTGAGACTCCCGTGCAGCGCCGCCCTCTACACTTGTACTACATCGGTCGTGGTTTATTAGTCCCCCATTGAATTTGACTGAAGATTTAACTGACAAAATGTTAGTGCATGTCAACAAAAACTATATCGTTGGATTCGTATTTGAACATAGTTTTGAATGATATAATTTTAGGTGACATGCATCAGCATTTATCGTACTATATATAATGTTAGTTCAATTTTTGGTCGTACTAATCTATAGTAGTAAGGTGCCCGTGCGTTGCACCGAAGAGTGAAATGCATTGATCGGGGAGTTGTTTATTTTGACAAAGGATGTGGGGGTCATCTCATGTGTAACGGGTATCGATAGGTTTCTTCGGATATTATTTCATCTCTAGAGCTCACAAACATCCGGGTGAAATAGATAAAAAGGTATCTTTTGCAAACAAAAGCGTTCAACTGTTCAACCTGCATCCAAAACTTGTGAAGAAATAACACTTATTGTGCTTTGCAAGAAATGATCTTTAAGAATTAGTTTTTGAGTATCGATTGTTATACATGTTGGCTACAGATGACATGGCACTTTCTTATAGTCAACAGTTGGCTATACTATTAAGTAATATTAACCATGCCCTTATACACCTAGACGGAGGGATTAAATCAGGATGACTTGCAAGCGGGCAGAGGAGATGTAAGAAATGGTTCATCGTAAGTCTTTCACCAGTACTGTAGTAAAAATTCATACATGGAAGATTCTAGACTAAACCATAAACGGATACACTTTTATTCATGCGCGATACTCCAATAGAGCAAGATCCTGCATGGAAGTCTCCACATGCTTAGACAGCGGATTACATTGAGCGAAGACTAATGATCAACATTTAACTTGATAATGCGTACTTCCAGGTGAACCTCCTTGGAGTCCCCGTGCACCGCGTCGGCGGGTAAAGGAGGCCATGGGTTTTCCAAGTCCACATTGGCGGGATAGTCCCAGCTCCCCAGAGTCCAAGTCCGTTCGATGAGGCCGGTGTCGCCGCCCACGCGACCCGGAGGGGTAGTAACACTGACCACGCACCCGTACATCGGCCTCGTGTCAGTGTCAGCGTCAGCGGCGTCGCCCCTGACGCACATTACAGAGACGGGGCGGCGGCCTGCGCGGGCCTCGCCGGTGCCCACGATCAAGAGGAAGACGCTGCCGTCCTCCTCCGAGACTAGCAGGCGGCGGTGATCCTCCAGCGACTCCGGCATGGTGAACGGGTAGCACGTCTCGTACTTGATGTTCTCCGCCAAGGGCCAGCAGTGACCGCTGCACGCATCCGTGAGGTGATGCACCATGTCCGCCGGCGAGCCACAAAACGGCATCGGGCACTCATAGCAGTGGACGAAGGGCTCCTTGGAGGCATCGACCAGGCCGTCCATGAAACGGGAGTGGCTGTAGGGGACGTTGCGCCAGTTGAATATATGAGCAAGTTACTACGAGATTTAATCCGAATAAGCACAAAATAAATCATGACGGCTATAACAGAGATGAAACTAATCATGTGGACTAGCATAGTAGTAGGATACAGAGTAGAAACATGAATTCTACCACGATTTCGAACAGGAAGGACAGAAACACATACGGTGCAACGGGAGCAGCACCGTTGGCGTTGAGGTTGTCGCCCATGTCCAAACACCACGTAGACACGGTCTTTGAGCACGGTTCGTAGTCGTTCCACGCTCGGGCATTGAAGTTTGTAACTATTTTAGATTAGAATATACTACTCCTCCGGTGCTAGTAGTAGAGCAGAGTCCTACTCTACTACTCTACTCAAGCAAGTTAGGGCATAGCACTGTAGGGAGTACCAGTACTGTGATCACTCAAGCAAGTTGTCTGGCATCGACATGACCCTACGCTGCTGGTATGTGTCTCGTAAGTCAAGCGGCGTGCTGTAGTCATCATCACCTGTCCACTTCCCGCAGCACATATTCGCTTCTCCATCTTTGTCCGCACATAATCTCGTCCAATCTTCCATCCCCGCTAACAATGGCAGAACCGAGCAGCGTCCGCCGAAAGAGTGGCTGGAATTCGCTCCCCACAGAGGTAATCAAGCTCATTGTTTCGCGTGTGGACAATCTCAGTACCATGCCGCTCGCCGCGTGCTCGTCGGGGCTGTACCGTTTACTCAAAGCCCTCAGGCCGGAGCTTTTTAAGCCAGCTCCTTGCTTGCTGATGCCGCCTGATCTTCAGAAACGGCGTGTCACGCAGCATAACGATCGTAGGGTGGCGAGCATCAACCCCCTTGACTGCGATCCGATCCCCGTCAGCCTCAACTACATTAACGGTATGTACTGGGTCGGCATGAACACGTCTTGGATGGTGCTCGTCGACGGTCGCGGCAGCTGGATGCTCGTGGAGGTCTACACCCGGCGATTGATCCCCCTTCCTTCGATTAACACTGCACTGCTTTGGCACCGCGGCCCAGAATACTCGGAATCTTACAGTAGCCAACATGATACCAAGTTTGATTTGCTCAAGGTTGTAATCTGCCAAGTGCCCACAAGATCTGCGAATTATAAAGACTTCAGGCTAATTGCGTTCTTCAACCGCGGTCTCGCCTATCTGACAGGTCACTGCGGTAAGTGGATAAATCTGCACGTCCATCGCAGGATCATACATCCTCCATGGTTCTCTGATGCCATTGAACACAAGGGCTTCATTTACGCTGTCGACTCCTTCTATGGCTGGACGTATTGCTGGCCTACTCCAGTCATCGCTACAAACGGCTGTTACAGCAGTATGTTACTTTCCTATGATATCATGATGGCTTGCTTATATTACTGTCAACATTTGCTGAAAAAATATTCATGCTCATAACATGCTGTTCTTAAGATTGACTAAATCAAGAGCCCTTTTTTATTTGACTCCAACTTGATATGATGTTGTAGGCCGCCTGGTGTCCCTACCCTTCCTAATCCCAGAACCTTTCAAAGAAAAGCGGCATGGCAGTTGCAGGTGGTTCCTGGCTCGATCAGACGACGGCGAAAGATTGATGATCGTTCGCACGTACCGGACGTGTTGTTTCGCGGAATACAATCACAGTCACTGCAAGGTCTTTGAGCAGGATCCCAGCTTCTCTGGGCCTTCAGGAATTTTTGACTGGAGGCTGGTAAGTAGCCTTGGTACACGCTCTCTGTTTGTCGGACTGAATTATCCGATTAACCAGGAGATAACCGACGGCAAGGATCATGATGGCAGCGCGGTTTCGTTCATCAGGCAAAACTGTGTGTACACAGCGTACCATGCGTCTCTGCATGCACCATACCCTGATATGTGCCGCCACGCTCTGCAGCCCAAAGTAGGAGAGAGGGTCGCAAGTATCAGACTTCGACCTGCTGGCTGGAGTTTCCCCCGTCAGGCACCCATCTGGTTCAAGCCGTCAGCCAATCTCCACAGCTTAATAAATAGTAACGTCTAACTGAGCCAGTTAGTTAGATGCGTACACTTGGTGTAGTAGGATCTTTATTTAGTTTGATGCATACACTTGTTCTTTTTTGGTAGCCCTTTTGTAATGATGGCTGATGTTTGGTTTGGAAGAGAGAGCTGCGTCTTCACTCTTCTGGCCTGCTTACTGCTTCTGTTGCACCCCCAGCCCTGGTTGCTGCTGCTGCTGTTTTCAATGTACAATCAGTAGTATATTTCGTCTGTTGGTTGAATAAATGTGTTGTTAGAACGACAAACACAATGTTTTGGAAGTCGTTGCACGGTTCGATCCTTTAGTGCCCCGTACCGTACGTAGCGCATACTATTTTTCGTACGGAACACATTTTCCACTTGTTGATAACATGCAGCCCACTGATGAAGGCCCAATAGAGAAGCCCATAATTAACTGGAAGGGAGGCTCTCACATGAATCCGGCCCAGGTACATGCTCATGGTCCCCTAAACATAAATAAGTAAATAAATAAATAAAGCTAAATGCTCATGCACCAGTTCTTTGGGAAAATAGGTAGCCCAGTATTTCTTTTTGAAGAATACCCAAGCTAGGCCTATTTGTTTTCTCCGAATTACTGGGCTGCAAATCTTTCAAGACGAGGAGGGATGCATTCCGGCCTGGCTTAAGAGTATGGTCAATGTCTGTTAAAAGTAATATCAAAAGGGGTTGAAAATTCCAAAAAAATTATAGCAAATGGGATATAAGTTTCTTTTTTTGTTTTTGTTCTTCACTGATATCTTATACGTATTTCATTGGATTTAACATGACATAGTACTAATTTATTTTTAAATTTGTTTTAGTATGGCTATTAATTTTTGGATTAAGAATATTTCGTTCCCCAGCAAAAATTTGCGAATTTTCAAAATTTCCCACATATTTAGTTAATTTTTTGACCCTGGTACTGACCAGAAAATGGCCAGCAATTCTAAAAATGGAAAACGGGCTGCAATAAATTCCATATGAATTAGAAAATGAGTAAAAATTATAAAAATAATAGCAAATGGGCTGTACACGCCACAGATTTCGAGGCTGACTTGTTTACGCAAGGCTTTGTCAGTGAACACACGATTCTAGCAGCAGTGACTGTTGGATGTCCATCCAACGGCCGACGTGCTTCTTCAATCTCTGATCTTCCTGCTCCAGCCGCCTAAACTAGCGCCGGCGGGACTGCCTGCTCCCTCCTCTTGTGGCCCGCTGTGATGCCGCGCAGGCTTCCCCGGCCCACCCTACTCCCTCCGCTGGCCTGGCCGCACGCAATCAACTGCCTCCTTATTACGCGAAAAAAATGATTCCTCCCACTGACATCTGGGGCGCACCGGTTGGGAGGCTGACCTGTGGGCCTACTAAGTTGACGCGTACGCAGGGCTTGTCAACTTAGTCAACAAACGATTCTAGCAGCAGTAACCGTTGGATTTGAATCGAACGGTCCTGCTGCTTCTTCAATCGCTGCTCTTCTTGCACCAGCCGCCCAAACCAGCGCCGGGGAGACCGCCTGCTCCTGCCTCCAGTGGCCGGCTGTGCTGCCGTTGAGGCCTCATCGCCCCCTACTACTCCCACCGCTAGCCAGGCCCTGCGGCGACGGCAGCCTCACACCGCAGCCGAACCAGTGAACCCTCGTACTCCTCTCCGCGTGGGCATCCACTGCCGCGTCTTCCCCGGCTCCGCGTCGTCCCCTTCCTAGGCCTCGCCGTCGTCCACCGCCTTGGTGCTCTCGGCGCGGCGTGGTCAACGTGGTCAACGACATTCCATCGGAAGAGTACTGTACGTGGAGAGGCTGACAGCTGGGTCCACGGCCACAGCCCAGTTTTTTTGTGATTTGCCAAGTAAGTCGCTTTGTCAGGCCTGTTGGGCTGCAAATCTTTCAAGACGAGGAGAGCTTTCATTCGGCTGGCCGAGAAAATGGCCCATCAGTAATGAGAAATGGGCTGTACATTTTTAAAACACATCAAACCGGCAATTAGTTTCAAATATCTTTTTTTTCATTTCGAGATTTTAAATTACATTAATTTTTATGCGTGGAGAATTTGTTGGATTTTATATTGATATACATTTATTTTTAAAATCAGTTTGAATGTGAGTCGAAATTTCGGGATTAAAAACAGTTCGGACCGCACCGAAATATGCAAAATTTCGTATAATTTTTTAACCGTGGCCACAATATGGCCTGTAATGCTAACAAAAAGAATATGGGCTCCAAAAAAACCTTAATAATTAGCAAATGGGCTGTAAATTATTAGAAATAATGGCAGATGGGCTGTATGCTGTTTTCCACAGATTTGAGGCTTTCCTAAAAAAAGGTTGACGCACAAGCACTGACTGTTGGATGTCCATCCAACGGCCGTCGTGCTTCTTCAATCTCTGCTCTTCCTGCTCCAGCCGCTCAAACAAGCGCCGGCGGGACTGCCTGCTCCCTCCTCCCCGCGGCCGGCTCTGCTGCCGCGCAGGCCTCACCGCCCCACCGTACTCCCATCGCTGGCCTAGCCATCCCTCTACTCACCCACACCTGCTGTTATTCTCCGGCGACGGCAGACGAACCAGTAAACCCTCGTACAGTCGTACTCCCCTCCGCGTGGGAAACAACTGCCGAGTCTTCCCTGCCTCCGTGTCGTTCCCTTCCTAGGCCTCGCCGTCGTCCACCGCCCTGGTGCTCTCGGCGCGGCCTGGTCAACGTGGTCAACGACCGACATGCATCTGAAGTGGACTGTACGTGGAGAGGCCGACAGCTGGGTCCACGGCCGCACGCAAGGAAATGCCTCCTTATTACGCGCAAAATAATGATTCCTCCACCTGACATCAGGGACCCACCGAAAGGGCCTCTGTATTTCGCGAAAAAACGTTACCGCCGCTGACAGCTCGGACCCACCAGCTATATCTTCGCACGCAAGGAAGTGCCTCCTTATTACGCACAAAAAAATGAATACTCCCCCTGTTAGCTGGGACCCAGTATAGTGGCAGGCTGACTTGTGGGCCTACTAAGTTGACGGGGACGGAGGGCTTTGTCAACTTAGTCAATATGCACGATTCTAGCTCCAGTGACCGTACGATGTCCATCCAACGGCCGTAGTGCTTCTTCAACCTCTGGTCTTCTTGCTCCAGCCGCCCAAAGCAGCGCCGGTCGTGCCGCATGCTCCTGCCTCCCGTGGCCGGCTGTGCTGCCGCGGAGGCCTCACCGCCCCCTACTATTCCCACCGCTGGCCAGGCCCTGCGGCGACGGCAGCCTCACACCGCAGCCGAACCAGTGAACCCTCGTACTCCTCTCCGCGCGGGCTTCCACTGCCGCGTCTTCCCCGGCTCCCCGTCGTCCCCTTCCTAGGCCTCGCCGTCGTCCACCGCCCTGGTGCTCTCGGCGCGGCGTGGTCAACGTGGTCAAGGAACGACTTCCATCGGACGTGGACTGTACGTGGAGAGGCTGACAGCTGGGTCCACGGCCGCAGCAAGGAAGTGCCTCCTTATTACGCGGAAAATAATTATTCCTCCACCTGACAGCTGGGACCCACCGGACGGGCCACTGTATTTCGCGAAAAAAACGTTTCCCCCTGACTGCTGGGACCCACCAGCTACATCTTCGCACGCAAGGAAGTGCGTCCGGGCAAAAAAAATGATTCGCCCCCTGACTGCTGGGACCCACCAGCTACATCTTCGCAGGCAAGGAAGTGCCTGACAG
Source organism: Triticum aestivum (assembly GCF_018294505.1). Taxonomy (NCBI): domain Eukaryota; kingdom Viridiplantae; phylum Streptophyta; class Magnoliopsida; order Poales; family Poaceae; genus Triticum; species Triticum aestivum. The sequence goes on along the minus strand of NC_057814.1, from coordinate 96,019,279 downwards.
TCGGGACCCACCTGGTCGAAGCGTACATAGCGTTGTCATTCTGGTCGCGAACGTGTACGTACATATATACTGGTGGATGTAGAGGCGCGCACGTGTCGTAGTAGAGGCGCGTACGTGTCGTAGTAGAGGCGCGCACGTAGCATGTACACGTACGTACAGCGGCCAGGGTGCAAGAAAGAAAATACGCCCACGTATGTGTACATCCGGGCGGGGTCTCGAACGCCTACTCGCGCATACGTACGACTAGGGCTCGTGTACATGGCTGGGTCGGAACGGGGAAACAGCGTCGTCGTCGTGTTCATGGGGAGCCAACCGGCTGGGTCGGAACGGAATGCGTCGTCGTGTTGATCGGGAGGGCTTGGACAGAACAGCCGATGGAAACGAGGCCTGGCGTACCGCAGAACGGAGGAAACGGCCTTGTGTTCGACCGGCCACGTTTGAAACGGGATCCTGTTCATCGGGAGGGGTCTGGCGTACCGCAAAACGGAGGAAACGGACCTCCTACGGTCGAAACGGGGGTCCTGTTGATCGGGAGGGGTGTGGCGTACCGCAAAACGGAGGAAACGGACTTGTGTTGGAGCGCTACGGTCGAAACGGGGGTCCTGTTCATCGGGAGGGGTGTGGCGTACCGCAAAACGGGACTCCACGGGATACTGTTCATCTCCACCGTCGACCCCCTCCAGCCTCCACGGGCTACTGTTCATCCACCGTCGACCTCCTCCAGCCTCCACCTGCGACTGTTCATCCACGGGCTCCTGTTCATCCAGCCTCCACCATGCGCTACTCCACCGGCTACTGTTCAACCAGCCCTCTCCACGGGCTCCTGTTCAACCACCCCTCCACGGGCTACTGTTCATCCAGCCCTCCACCGTCTACTGTTCATTCTGCCCTCCACGGGGTGGTCCTGTTCATCCTGCCCTCCACGGGGTCCTGTTCATCCAGCCCCAACCGGCTCGATCGATCGGGGTCCTGTTCATCCAGAGGCAACACCACGGGGTCCTGTTCATCCACCCCCACCGGGAACTGTTCATCCAAACCCCCCAGCAACGCTCACTGTTCATCCAGAGGCAGCATCGATCGGCTTCAGTTAGCAGCAGTAGCGAAGGAATCGCTCGATCGGGTTCAGTTAACAGCCATCGATCGATCGCTCGGGTTCAGTAACGCGTAGCCTGCAGTGCAATCGCTCGGGTTCAGTTAGAGCCCAACGCCTCGCTCGGGTTCAGTTAGAGCCAACGCCTCGCACACACGCGCGTACGTGTACGAGAGAAACGCGCATCGCTCGGCCCCGACCTCCCACCGTAACCGGGAACTCCACGAAATTTTCCTCGCCCTCGGTTCTACCATGGTTTTTTCCGTCAGGGACGGCCCAAAGAATGTCATGCAGCTGCGTCTCCGGCCCGCCCAGGACGAAAAGCCCATTTTCTGTCATGATTTTTTGTCATAGAAGTAGGAGCCCACCACATCTGTGATGATACCGGGTTTTGTCACAATTATCGTCATAGAAGTGTCATATGTATGACAGAAAAAAAAATTCGTTCGGCCCAAAATGTCACGGATGTGTCTTTTTTTGTAGTGCTTATTTGTGGTATGAATATTCAGATCCGAAAGATTCAAGATAAAAGTTTAGTATTGACATAAAAATAATAATACTTCAAGCATACTAACTAAGCAATCATGTCTTCTCAAAATAACATGGCCAAAGAAAGTTATCCCTACAAAATCATATAGTCTGGCCATGCTCTATCTTCATCACACAAAGTATTTAATCATGCACAATCCCGATGACAAGCCAAGCAATTGTTTCATACTTTTGATGTTCTCAAACTTTTTCAATCTTCACGCAATACATGAGCGTGAGCCATGCACATAGCACTATATGTGGAATAGAATGGTGGTTGTGGAGAAGACAAAAAAGGAGAAGATAGTATCACATCAACTAGGCGTATCAACGGGCTATGGAGATGCCCATCAATAGATATCAATGTGAGTGATTAGGGATTGCCATGCAACGGATGCACTAGAGCTTATAAGTGTATGAAAGCTCAACAAAAGAAACTAAGTGGGTGTGCATCCAACTCGCTTGCTCCTGAAGACCTAGGGCATTTTGAAGAAGCCCATCATTGGAATATACAAGCCAAGTTCTATAATGTAAAATTCCCACTAGTATATGAAAGTGACAACATAGGAGACTCTCTATCATGAAGATCATGGTGCTACTTTTGAAGCACAAGTGTGGTAAAAGGATAGTAACATTGTCCCTTCTCTCTTTTTCTCTCTTTCTCTCTTTTTTTGTTTGGGCCTTTTCTCTCTTTTTTTATGGCCTCTTTTTTTCGTCCGGAGTCTCATCCCGACTTGTGGGGGAATCATAGCCTCCATCATCCTTTCCTCACTTGGGACAATGCTCTAATGATGATCATCACACTTTTATTTACTTACAACTCAAGAATTACAACTCAATACTTAGAACAAAAATATGACTCTATGTGAATGCTCCGGCAGAGTACCGAGATATGCAATGAATCAAGAGTGACATGTATAAAAATTATGAATGGTGGCTTTGCCACAAATACGATGTCAACTACATGATCATGCAAAGCAATATGACGATGATGAAGCGTATCATAGAAAACGGAACGGTGGTAAGTTGCATGGCAATATATCTCGGAATGGCTATGGAAATGCCATAATGGGTAGGTATGGTGGCTGTTTTGAGGAAGATATATGGTGGGTGTATGGTACCGGCGAAAAGTGCACGGTATTAGAGAGGCCAGCAATGGTGGAAGGGTGAGAGTGCGTATAATCCATGGACTCAACATTAGTCATAAAGAACTCATATACTTGTTGCAAAAATCTATTAGTTATCGAAACAAGGTATTACGCGCATGCTCCTAGGGGGATAGATTGGTAGGAAAAGACCATCGCTCGTCCTCGACCGCCACTCATAAGGAAGACAATCAATAAATAAATCATGCTCCGACTTCATCACATAACGGTTCACCATACGTGCATGCTACGGGAATCACAAACTTTAACACAAGTATTTCTCAAATTCACAACTACTCAACTAGAATTACTCTAATATTACCATCTTCATATCTCAAAACAATTATCAAGCATCAAACTTCTCATAGTATTCAACGCACTTATAAGCATTTTTTTACTAATCTTGGATGCCTATCACTTTAGGACTAATTTCTCAATTTAAGAAAATTACCATGCTGTTTTGTAGGACTCTCAAAATAATATAAGTGAAGCATGAGAGATCAATAGTTTCTATAAAACAAAACCACCGCCGTGCTCTAAAAGATATAAGTAAAGCACTAGAGCAAAAACTATATAGCTCAAAAGATATAAGTGAAGCACATAGAGTATTCTAATAAATTCCGAATCAGGTGTGTCTCTCTCAAAAGGTGTGTACAGCAAGGATGATTGTGGTAAACTAAAAAGCAAAGACTCAAATCATACAAGACGCTCCAAGCAAAACACTTATCATGTGGTGAATAAAAATATAGCTCCAAGTAAAGTTATCGATGGACGAAGACGAAAGAGGGGATGCCTTCCGGGGCATCCCCAAGCTTTGGCTTTTTGGTGTCCTTGGATTTACCTTGAGGTGCCATGGGCATCCCCAAGCTTAGGCTCTTGCCACTCCTTGTTCCATAATCCATCAAATCTTTTACCCAAAACTTGAAAACTTCACAACACAAAACTTAACAGAAAATCTCATGAGCTCCGTTAGCGAAAGAAAACAAAACACCACTTCAAGGTACTGTATTGAACTCATTATTTATTTATATTGGTGTTAAACCTACTGTATTCCAACTTCTCTATGGTTTATAAACTATTTTAATAGCCATAGATTCATCAAAATAAGCAAACAACACACGAAAAATAGAATCTCTCAAAAACAGAACAGTCTGTAGTAATATGTAACTAACGCAAACTTCTAGAACTCAGAAAAATCCACCAAAATAGGAAGACCTAGATAATTTGTCTATTGATATACTGCAATTGGAATCAGTATTTTATCACGTTTTGGTGATTTTTAACAATTGTTTTCGTGAACAGAAAGTTTCTGTAATTTTCAGCAAAATCAAATAACTATCATCCAAGAAGATCCTATAGGGTTTAACTTGGCACAAACACTAATTAAAACATAAAAGCAAATCTAACCAGAGGCCAGATCAGATATTTATTCCTAAACATAAGCAAAAGCAAAACACTAAAATAAAATTGGGTTGCCTCCCAACAAGCGCTATCGTTTAACGCCCCTAGCTAGGCATAAAAGCAAGGATAGATCTAGGTATTGCCATCTTTGGTAGGCAATCCATAAGTGGATCTTATAATAGATTCATAAGGTAATTTAATCTTATTTCTAGGGAAGTGTTCCATGCCTTTCCTTAACGGAAATTGGAATCTAATATTCTCTTCCTTCATATCAATAATTGCACCAATCGTTCTATGGAAAGGTCTACCAAGAATAATAGGACATGAAGGATTGCAATCTATAACAAGAACAATAAAATCTACGGGCACATAGTTCCTACTTGCAACAATAAGAACATCATTAATTCTTCCCATAGGTTTCTTAATGGTGGAATCCGCAAGGTGTAAGTTTAAAGAGCAATCATCAAATTCACGGAATCCTAGCAAATCACACAAAGTTTTTGGAATCGTGGAAACACTAGCACCCAAATCACACAAAGCATAGCATTCATGATCTTTAATTTTAATTTTAATAGTAGGTTCCCACTCATCATAAAATTTTCTAGGGAGAGAAACTTCCAACTCATGCTTTTCTTCATAAGATTGCATCAAAGCATCAACGATATGTTTAGTAAAAGCTTTATTTTGACTATAAGCGTGCGGAGAATTTAGCACGGATTGCAACAAGGAAACACAATCTATCAAAGAGCAATTATCATAATTATATTCCTTGAAATCCAAAATAGTGGGTTCATTGATATCTAAAGTTTTGACCTCTTCAATCCCACTTTTACCAATTTTTGCATCAAGATCTAAAAACTCCGAATTTTTGGGACGCCTTCTAACTAAAGTTGACTCATCTCCAGTCCCATCATTATCAAGATTCATATTGCAAAATAAATATTTAATAGGAGACACATCAATAACTTTTAGATCTTCATCTTTATTCTCATAGCAACTAGAAGAACACGCTTTCACAAAGCAATCTTTCTTATCACATATCCTAGCGGTTCTTTCTTTGCACTCATCAATTGAAATTCTCATAGCTTTGAGAGACTCATTGATATCATGCTTAGCTGGAATAGATCTAAGTTTCAAAGAATCAACATCACGAGAAATTCTATCAACGTTCCTAGCCAATTCATTAACCTTAAGCAATTTTTCTTCAAGCAAAGCGTTGAAATTCTTTTGCGAATTCATAAACTCCTTAACACTAGTCTCAAATTCAGAGGGCATCTTATTAAAATTTCCATAAGAATTGTTTGTAGGAATTACCATAAGTATTAGAGGAATTACTAGGGAACGGCCTAGGATTAAAGTTTCCTCTATACGCGTTGTTACCAAAATTATTCCTACCAACAAAATTCACATCCATAGATTCATTATTATTCTCAATCAAGGTAGACAAGGGCATATCATCTGGATCAGAAGAAACACTCTTATTAGCAAATAATTTCATAAGTTCATCCATCTTTCCACTCAAAACATTAATTTCTTCTATCGCATGCACCTTTTTACTAGTAGATCTTTCGGTGTGCCATTGAGAATAATGAACCATAATATTATCTAGGAGTTTAGTAGCTTCTCCTAAAGTGATTTCCATAAAAGTGCCTCCCGCGATTGAATCTAAAAGATTTCTAGAAGCAAAATTCAATCCGGCATAAAATGTGTGTATAATCATCCACAAATTCAAACCATGAGTAGGGCAATTACGTATCATTAATTTCATCCTCTCCCAAGCTTGTGCAACATGTTCATGATCAAGTTGCTTAAAATTCATGATATCGTTTCTAAGAGAGATGATCTTAGCGGGAGGAAAATACTTAGAGATAAAAGCATCTTTGCACTTATTCCAAGAATCAATACTATTTTTAGGCAAAGACGAAAACCAAGTTTTAGCACGATCTGTAAGCGAAAACGGAAATAGTTTCAACTTAACAATATCATTGTCCACATCTTTCTTATTTTGCATATCATATAAATCAACAAAGCTATTTAGATGGGTAGCGGCATCTTCACTAGGAAGGCCGGCGAATTGATCTTTCATGACAAGACTTAGCAAAGCAGCATTAAATTCACAAGATCCAGCATCGGTAAGAGGAGCAATCGGAGTGCTAAGAAAATCATTGTTGTTGGTATTGGCAAAGTCACACAATTTAGTATTATCTTGAGCCATCGTGATAAGCAAGCAATCCAACACACGAGCAAACAAGAAGCGAGTGAAAAAAGAGGCGAACAAAAAAGAGAGGGCGAATAAAATGGCAAGGGTGAAGTGGGGGAGAGGAAAATGAGAGGCAAATGGCAAATAATGTAATGCGAAGGATAAGAGTTTGTGATGGGTACTTGGTATGTCTTGACTTGTGCGTAGACTCCCCGGCAACGGCACCAGAAATGGCTCGTTGACGGGAAATCAAATCTTGACTTGATTCGGCGTGAATCTCCCCGGCAACGGCGCCAGAAATCCTTCTTGCTACCTCTTGAGCACTGCGTTGGTTTTCCCTTGAAGAGAAAAGGGTGATGCAGTAAAGTAGCATAAGAATTTCCCTCAGTTTTTGAGAACCAAGGTATCAATCCAGTAGGGGACCACGCTCGAGTCCCACACACCTACACAAACAGATAAGAACCTCGCAACCAACGCGATAAAGGGGTTGTCAATCCTTTCACGGTCACTTATGAGAGTGAGATCTGATAGATATGATAAGATAATATTTTTGGTATTTTTATGATAAAGAGAAATAAAGATGCAAAGTAAAATAAACGGCAATAGAAATAGCTAAGTGTTGGAAGATTAATATGATGGAAAATAGACCCGGGGGCCATAGGTTTCACTAGAGGCTTATCTCAAGAGCATAAGTATTACGGTGGGTAAACGAATTACTGTCGAGCAATTGATAGAATTGAGCATAGTTATGAGAATATCTAGGTATGATCATGTATATAGGCATCACGTCCGTGACAATAGACCGAAACGATTCTGCATCTACTATATTACTCCACACATCGACCGCTATCCAGCATGCATCTAGAGTATTAAGTTCATAAGAACAGAGTAATGCTTTAAGCAAGATGACATGATGTAGAGGGATAGCTCATGCAATATGATATAAACCCCATCTTTTTATCCTCGATGGCAACAATACAATACGTGCCTTTCTGCCCCTGCTGTCACTGGGAAAGGACACCGCAAGATTGAACCCAAAGCTAAGCACTTCTCCCATTGCAAGAAAGATCAATCTAGTAGGCCAAACCAAACTGATAATTCGAAGAGACTTGCAAAGATAACCAATCATACATAAAAGAATTCAGAGGAGATTCAAATATTGTTCATAGATAATCTTGATCATAAACCCACAATTCATCGAATCTTGACAAACACACCGCAAAAGAAGATTACATCGAATAGATCTCCAAGAGAATCAAGGAGAACTTTGTATTGAGATCCAAAGAGAGAGAGAAGAAGTCATCTAGCTAATATCTATGGACCCGAAGGTCTGAGGTAAACTACTCACACATCATCGGAGAGGCTATGGTGTTGATGTAGAAGCCCTCCGTGATCAATGCCCCCTCCGTCGGAGCACCGGAAAAGGCCCCAAGATGGGATCTCACGGGTACAGAAGGTTGCGGCGGTGGAAATAGGGTATTGGCTCTGTATATCATGTTTCCAGGGTATATGGGTATATATCGGAGGAAGAAGTACGTCGGTGGAGCAACATGGGCCCCACGAGGGTGGAGGGCGCGCCTGGGGGAGGTGGGCGCGCCCCCTGCCTCGTGCTCTTCTCGTTGATTGCTTTGCGTAGACTCCAAGTCCTCTGGATCACGTTTGTTCCGAAAATCATGTTCCCGAAGGTTTCATTCTGTTTGGACTCCGTTTGATATCCCTTTCCTTCAAAACACTGAAATAGGCAAAAAAAACAGCAATTTGGGCTGGGCGTCTAGTTAATAGGTTAGTCCCAAAAATAATACAAAAGTGTATAATAAAGCCCATTAAACATCCAAAACAGAATATATAATAGCATGGAGCAATCAAAAATTATAGATATGTTGGAGATGTATCAAGCATCCCCAAGCTTAATTCCCGCTCGTCCTCCAGTAGGTAAATGGTAAAAACAGAATTTTTGATGTGGAATGCTACCTAGCATATTCCTTAATGTAATTCTCTTATTTGAGGTATGAATATTCAGATCCGAAAGATTCAAGATAAAAGTTTAGTATTGACATAAAAATAATACTTCAAGCATACTAACTAAGCAATCATGTCTTCTCAAAATAACATGGCAAAAGAAAGTTATCCCTACAAAATCATATAGTCTGGCTATGCTCTATCTTCATCACACAAAGTATTTAATCATGCACAACCCCGATGACAAGCCAAGCAATTGTTTCATACTTTTGATGTTCTCAAACTTTTTCAATCTTCACGCAATACATGAGCATGAGCCATGGACATAGCACTATATGTGGAATAGAATGGTGGCTGTGGAGAAGACAAAAAAGGAGAAGATAGTCTCACATCAACTAGGCGTATCAACGGGCTATGGAGATGCCCATCAATAGATATCAATGTGAGTGAGTAGGGATTGCCATGCAACGGATGCACTAGAGCTTATAAGTGTATGAAAGCTCAACAAAAGAAACTAAGTGGGTGGGCATCCAACTCGCTTGCTCACAAAGACCTAGGGCATTTTGAGGAAGCCCATCATTGGAATATACAAGCCAAGTTCTATAATGTAAAATTCCCACTAGTATATGAAAGTGACAGCATAGGAGACTCTCTATCATGAAGATCATGGTGCTACTTTTGAAGCACAAGTGTGGTAAAAGGATAGTAACATTGTCCCTTCTCTCTTTTTCTCTCTTTCTCCCTTTTTTTTGTTTGAGCCTTTTCTCTCTCTTTTTTATGGCCTCTTTTTTCGTCCGGAGTCTCATCCCGACTTGTGGGGGAATCATAGTCTCCATCATCCTTTCCTCACTTGGGACAATGCTCTAATGACGACCATCACACTTTTATTTACTTACAACTCAAGAATTACAACTCAATACATAGAACAAAAATATGACTCTATGTGAACGCCTCCGGTGGAGTACCGAGATATGCAATGAATCAAGAGTGACATGTATAAAAATTATGAACGGTGGCTTTGCCACAAATACGATGTCAACTACATGATCATGCAAAGCAATATGACAATGATGAAGCGTATCATAGCAAACGGAACGGTGGTAAGTTGCATGGCAGTATATCTCGGAATGGCTATGGAAATGCCATAATGGGTAGGTATGGTGGCTGTTTTGAGGAAGATATGTGGTGGGTGTATGATACCGGCGAAAAGTGTGCGGTATTAGAGAGGCTAGCAATGGTGGAAGGGTGAGAGTGCGTATAATCCATGGACTCAACATTAGTCATAAAGAACTCATATACTTGTTGCGAAAATCTATTAATTATCAAAACAAAGTATTATGCGCATGCTCCTAGGGGGGTAGATTGGTAGGAAAAGACCATCGCTCGTCCCCGACCGCCACTCATAAGGAAGACAATCAATAAATAAATCATGCTTCGACTTCATCACATAATGGTTCACCATACATGCATGCTACGAGAATCACAAACTTTAACAGAAGTATTTCTCAAATTCACAACTACTCAACTAGCATGACTCTCCCACGCCCCCCCCCCCCCCCGCCGCCGGCCCCTCTATACGTAATACGCACACATACCTCTCTAGGCCCTGCCAAATGCATCAACTACACATTCACACATGTTACATCACGTACCCCATTGATCTAAAAAGCCCTCTCTTCACGTTTATTTCGCATACAACATTCCTTTTGAATAAAGTGTGGCCAAAAAATTATTTTAGAATTTCTACATATATACAACATTACAAAGTTATATGGAGGAGTATGAACGCTAATTTGCATTGCATGGTGCCCACAATGATATTTATTCCGCACTGTGAATTTGTATATTTTTATACTATATATAAAGTTAGTCATAATAAAGAGAAACAAAGAGCATCGCTCTCTCCATCGCATACCCCCCTCTATGCCCCTTTCACGTACACACACAAACTATCACCAGGTCCTCTAAAAGTAAGCCCCCAGCACATTCACGCATGTTTCATCTTTCTCTCGCGATATATAAAGTGACGATCATTGTATTTGAAGCGAAAAGCACGATACATACATTGGACTTCCGAATCCACTCATTACGGTCACCATTTATGTTTTGTGGTTATTATACAGTCACGGGCTCACCGTACAACTCTGTATTTGCTCAAGACACGACTAGTTGATCAGTTAAACGCTCCAAGTGGCACCTCTAGTGTTGCATCACATTATCTCACTACCATCGGGCCCACCTGTCGGCTTGTATCTACTCTACATCTACACTCTTATAAAAAATAGAGTTGGTGATGATGGTGTGCCTGCCATCCTGCAATATAGGCCGTTCGATTTATCTCTGACGGATAGGAAAGAAACTATGGCGATTTTGTAAAAGGGTACCCACACACCTCTCCACATTTGCAAATAAGGCCTTCCCTCGTTCATCGTTTTCTCTCACAAGATAAACTAGTCATACAGATGCATCTTGATGTTACGTGCAACGCACGGGCATCTTGCTAGTAAGAATGAAAACAAACGACAAAAAAATATTGGACGGTGGTTCGAAGTCATGACCGCGGGCACAGCGGACAAGGTGGCCTTGTATTGGTATGCTGAGCCATCTGTTTTCACACATAGGAGCTGCTGTGGTGATTATACACACACGCACACATGCACACGAACTGCATGCACGCAACACTCACATGAACACATGCACCCACGCACGCACGCAACACTCACACGTACACACGCAGCCACGCACGCACGCAACACTCACACGCACACACGCATGCATGCATGCACACACCAGTACACCACACGACCAACACACACTCTCACGCTCAAGTGCTCAACCTACACGTGCATGTGCACACATCAGGCCCTGACAGACCCATACACAACCAGGTGATTCCCGCGCATGGGTTGGAGTCTTGTCGTGCCTGCGTAGATTTGTGTTTATCTGACCTTTTCCCTATGCAAACTGATAGGTGGGACCCACAAGGAACATGGTCAATTTAACTAGTCAACATGGTGCCACGCAGACTATTTGGCCGGTCAACAGAGTGCAATCCGATGTTGAACAGTGAGCAAGTGACCGTATAATCACCGCAAAACGTATATAGTGACCGTAATCAGCTTATTCTGAAGTTCGGTGACCGTATTACGCTTTTTCTCTCTGTAGGCCCTCCAAAACTACATCACTACACGTTCTCGCATGTTACATCTAACAACTATGCAATACAGCACTACTACTACACTCTAACACAATAAATCATATGTCTTTTTAGTTTTACTAGATATCATATTGTTACTTAATTATTCAGTTTGCATACATTAAAATTGCCTTTGAAATGTATGGCCAGTATCATATACCGCGTGGGAAAAATCCCTCCCTTTCCTGTTTAATCGGGTTTGTATCGATGGATCGTGCGAAACAGCAAAACTACAGTACTATATAGTACAAGTTACAGTTCACTGGGCCGTCGTGTCGTGTACTCCTCCGTCGTAAGAGTGGAGCGCTCGCTTTCATAAATCTTCTAGTCCCTTTCGCCGACATGTGGGACATCAAGCTACCGGGTCCACATGCCATACCGGAATACAGTGCAGAGCAGTCGGGGTGAAGCACCCAGTCATGGCGCCGGTGTAGTGATGAGCAATGAGGCGTCAAATCACAAAGCTGCACCTTTTCCGCAATTAAGTTGGAGGGACGAAGTAATAATGCTAAAAAAAGAAGTTGGAGGGACGAAGCAACCATCATTTGGCTCGTTGCTGAATCCGCTTCTCCCTCATCTTCTTCAAGTTAACCACGTGTTGCTTCTGCCGTTGTTCTGCCTCATGTGGGACGCGGATCGGCTTGGTAAAGCACTGCCACGTGGGACCGCATGTTAGCCAACCGCCAGGACAACGTCCTCTAAAAATAAGAAACCTCCCCCGCCATCCGCGCGGCAAAATCACCTCCTTTTTACTAATCTTGATTCTATAATTTTTTAGATCAATATAACTGAGATTTGTATAGATAGCACATAGGAGCAAAACCAAGTGGTACGGTTAAGGGCATCCACAATGTGTAGCCAAATGTGAAAATAGCTTTCGGCATCGTGGGAACCATTGTGGACGGTGTTTCCAAAGCCAAAAGCGCTACTAGAAAAACGGCTATAGCTAATATGGACACTAATGGCGCACCATGTATGTGGTGCGCCACTGCTATATAGCAGTGGCGCACCAGATATAGGTGCGCCATTAATGGCCATATTACTAATGGCGCACCTGGTGTGTGGTGCGCCATTACTAGTTTTGTCCTGGCCCCACACCCTTCCCAGACTTAGCAGTGGCGCACCAGGGGATAGTGCACCATTACTAGTTTTAACTAGTAATGGCGCACCACACCCACGGTGCGCCACTACTAACAATTTTTTTTCATTTTTTTTCAAAACTAGTAATGGCGCACCACACACCAGGTGCGCCATTAGTAACCCTGGTTACCAATGGCGCATTCCTAGGAGGTGCGCCATTGGTAACCTAAGAGCAGCTAGATATTTTTGACAGCCACCTACCACACTCACTTTCCCCACTTCATTCTCTCCACCTCTACCAAGCTTGGTCTCGGCTGCCTCCTCCTCCTCACCTCATTTGCACCATAGATTCACCCAAATTAAGTGGTTAAATTTCCTTTTTTTGATAGGTAAGTAAGGGGAAAGCTTTCTTTATGTTCTAGATCTACTTTTTTCTCCCTCCAACGTACACACTTTTTATGGCCTAGATCTACGTATGTTTGTGGTGTTGCATATGTTTGTGTTTGCAGGTACCGGTATTTGAAATGCGATAGTTGCCAATATTTTGCCGGAATGTTGATTCATTTCCGTTTCGGCGAGAATTTGGCACTATGCATTCTTTTTGGTCCTATTTTTAGGCAAAGTCATGCCAAATTTTTTTTGGTTCTAAAATATCGTTTTGCTCTACCCCGCAGGCGACCATGGTCCGCACGATGACCGAAGGCATCGTGAATAGGTTTTTGAGCTCCGCGAAGGCCGAGATGCTTCAAAAGAACGAGACGGAGATAAGATGTCCGTGTCGAAGATGCAAGCTGAAGAGCCTTATGGACCCGGATTCCAGACAGGTGCAGGAGCTACCGACCTGCTCGTGCGTGGTTTCATGGATGGCTATCGGTCGCAAGGTGATGAAGATGATTATGAAGTCGTCCATGGGGGCCGGGCAAGAAATTAGGAAGGGTAGCAAGACAATAGCGGCGAGGGCGGGCGAGAAGACGAAGAATCTCCAGGACATGATCACGAAGTAGATGCAGGACACAGTCATCATGTAGAAGATGCCGGACATGATGATGAGGAAGATCAAGACGAAGGGCATGATCATGAAGATGAAGATGCCGGAGCAGACGACGATGGACCATCGATGGGCTGGGTGCAGGACCCTCATATTCAAGAGCTGCTTCTCAAGCAGACGGGTAACGCAAGAGCTGCCGCCCGAGAGAAAGCCAAGCTGGATCAACTGGAGATAGACGCGGTTACTCCATTGTATGAAGGATGCAGGCCCGAGGATACCCGCCTGAAAGTAACGCTCATGGCTCTGGAGATGAAGGTAAAACACAAAATGACCGACGCATGCTTCGACGAGAACATGTCATTCTGGCACGAACGTCTTCCCAAGGGGAACAAGTGCCCGACCAGTTTCGAGGAGGCGAAGAAAATCGTGTGTCCTCTGGATTTACCGCACGTGAAATACCATGTGTGCATGAACGATTGCATCATTTATCGGGACGAGCACGCGGAGTCTACCATATGTCCGGTGTGCGGCGTCACTCGATACAAGAAGAGGAAGAAAGCTCCTCGAAAAGTGGTGTGGTACTTTCCGATCACTCCTCGTCTGCAGCGGTATTTCGCGGACCCTAAGCTAGCAAAGCTCCTGCGTTGGCACGCGGATAGGGAGGAGAAGAAGCGAGAAGATGACGGAAATGATCCGGAGATAAATAAAAAAGACAAGATGCTGAGTCACCCTAAGGATGCGAGCCAGTGGCAAGCGTTGAACTTCGAACACCCAGAATTTGGGGACGATCCAAGGAACATCATGCTGGGCGCGAGCACCGATGGAGTCAATCCGTTTGGCAGCCAGAGAAGCACACATAGCACCTGGCCTGTGTTTGTGTGGATGTACAACCTTCCCCCCTGGATGTGCATGAAGAGGAAGTACATTCACATGAGTATGCTAATTGAAGGGCCGAAACAACCAGGGAACGACATCAATCTGTATCTGGGGCTGCTGAAAGAGGAGCTAGACACGCTGTGGAAAACGCCAGCCAATACGTGGGACGCCGCAGCGAAACAATATTTCCCTATGAGAGTCGCACTGCTCACGACGGTGCACGACTATCTCGGTTACGGATATGTCGCGGGGCAGGTGGTCCACGGATTTTGTGCATGCGTCAGGTGCATGGATGACACAACGTATCGCCAGCTAGATAGAGATCCCGGGTCTTCGAAAACCGTGTTCATGGGACATCGAAGGTGGCTTCGCGACGATGACGCATGGAGAAAACGCAAGGATCTGTTCGATGGTGAAACCGAACCCCGAAGACCCCCACGTACGAGGAGCGGCGAGGAAATAGACGAGCTGTTGAAAAATTGGAAAGAGTGCCCACCGCCGGGAAAGAAGCGAAAGGCGCCAGAGCCACTGCTGAAGGTATGGAAAACGAGGTCTGTTTTCTGGGACTTGCCGTACTGGAAGATCCTCCGTGTGCCTCACAGCCTTGATGTCATGCATATCACGAGGAACGTGTGCGGGAGTCTGCTTGGTACCCTGCTCAACATGCCAGAGAGGACCAAAGATGGGCCGAAAGCAAGGGCAGACTTGTAATCAATGGGCATCAGGGAGGAGCTTCACGCAAAACGCCCTAATGATGATGATGATGATGATGATGATGATGATGAGGCGAAGGACACGGAAAGTCGTCGCAAAGGCAAAAAGGCCAAGAAGATCGAATATGACTGCCCTCCCGCGTGCTTCACTCTAAGTCAGAAGGAGATCGAGCAGTTTTTCACCTGCCTCGTAGGAGTAAAACTTCCTTACGGTTACGCGGGGAAGATAAGCAGATACCTCGACTCAGCGAAGCAGAAGTTCAGCGGGATGAAGTCTCACGACTGTCACGTGCTGATGACGCAGATACTTCCAGTTGCAATCCGTGGGATCATGGACGCACATGTCCGTGAAACGCTATTTGGCCTATGCAAATTTTTCGACGTCATCTCTCGGAAGTCGGTTGGTGTGAGGAAACTCAGAAGGCTACAGGAAGAGATTGTGGTGATACTATGCGAGCTTGAGATGTACTTCCCGCCCGCATTCTTCGACGTTATGGTGCATCTGCTGGTCCATATCATGGAGGATATCATCCAACTTGGACCGACGTTCCTGCACAGCATGATGACGTTCAAAAGGATGAATGGTGTCATCAAAGGATACGTTCGCAACAGGGCATGTCCAGATGGAAGCATAGCTAAGGGCTTTCTGACCGAAGAGTGCATCTCCTTTTGCACGAATTATCTAGGCATCAAGAACCCCGTTGGTCTACCCGTCAACAGGCACCTCGGCAGGCTCACTGGATGGGGTCACCGCGAGGGTCGCCGCGAAATGCATGTCGACTTCAAGGGTCGACTCGCCGACTTTGAAAGAGCAAACCTAGTCGCGCTACAACACATAGACGTGGTCGATCCTTGGGTGGTAGAGCACAAAACCTTTATTGAGAAGACGTACAATGACCGAGGCCAACAGAGGACGGACGGAGATATAATCAAAGAGCACAACTCATGTTTCACGCGTTGGTTCAAGGAGAAGCTTCTGTCGTACCCTTTACATAAGGATTCTTCCGCGGAAGAAAAACTCATATTCGCCTTGTCACAGGGCGCCGAGCACAACCTGATGACATATGAGGCGTACGATATCAACGGCTACACATTCTACACCGAGGTAAAGGACATGAAGAGCGATTATCAGAACTCCGGGATAACGATGGAATCCTACACCGGTAACGACAAGGACAGATACTACGGAAGGGTTGAGGAGATCTGGGAGCTGAGCTACGCTGGAGAGAAGGTCCCGATGTTCCGTGTAAGATGGGCCAAGAGCGTCCTAAAAGAAGACCGGTATTTCACCACCATGGTTATACCCGAAGCCAAATCCAAGACCGCGGGCGCAAACATCACCGCGAAAAATGATCCATGGGTACTGGCTTCCCAAGTGGACCAATGCTTCTTCATTACCGACCCGTCAAAGCCCAGTCGTGTTGTCGTGAGGACAGGCAAAAGGAACATCATCGGAATGGATGGAGTCGCCAATGAGCAAGACTTCGACAAGTACGGCGACCTTAAGATGGAAGATGACGACGACGATGAAGTACCATACACCACAAGAAGAAGCAGGACCACCCTACCTAAAGGACGTCCGTTCAAGAGAAGAACTCAAGGGGTTCCGGGGCTAAATTATTCAACCGCGAGAAAGAAGGGCAAGAAGATTGTGAAAAGATAGCTAAGATTGAATCACGACGTGTCGGTCGCGTGTGTGTGTCAGTGGCAAGCTCAATTATTACATGCAACTAAATTATTACATGTATCACTTGATTTCAACCATGTCATCTAATTCTAAATCGTTGCACAATGGTTTTATCACTCCATTTTCATTTTCCTTTTCTTTTATCTCAAATCTTAAATTATTACATGCAACTAAAAATCCAAAAAAAAAACTTAGTAATGGCGCACGAGGAGAAGGTGTGCCATTGCTATTACGGTGTTTACGGCGCACCCCTAAATGGTGCGCCATTGATATACCAATTTTTATGGCGCACCCCTAAAAGGTGCGCCATTGCTAACCCTCCCCCCACTAAAATATCCAAGACGACCCAGCCGGTCGTCCTTCACCCCAATCTGCATCTCGCCCCTCGCCTCTCGTCACCGCCGCCGATCCCCTTCCACCACCACCGCCTCACGACGCCGCTCCGCCGTCGCCGTCGTTCTCGTCCCCGCCCCCCGCCGCGCCCAGCGGCTGCTCCCACGAGATGACCGCCATCCCGACTCCGACCCCACCGCCGTCCACTACCACGAGCTCACCGTCGCCCTCCCCCGAGTCCGCCGTCCCCGCGGCCACCTACTCCGAGCCAACAGTCGCCCCCTTCCTCGACCCCGCCGTCGCGCTCCCCTTCTCCCAAGGTGAGCTCCGCCAGATCCCTCCCCCCTCCCTTCAATTTTCGTCGATGCAGAGTTGTTCTGCTGCATGTGATTCGATCTGAAGCTCCTCCTTCCTCCCACTCAGGTGCGCCGCCGGCCCTCTCCCTCCCACTCAGGTGCGCCGCCGGCCCTCTCCCTCCCTCTCTGTTGCGCTATTGGCCCTCTCCCTCCCTCTCTGCTGCGTCACCGGCCCTCTCCCTCGCTCTCTGCTGCGTCGCCGGCCCTCTCCCTCTATCCATCACCCATGCCACGGATCTCTCCCTCGATCCAGCCTTCTCTTCCTTCGATCTCCATGGACGGCTTATTCATATCATCCTCTCTCGATCTGCAGGGTACAAGGGGAAGAAGGCAGGGTCTAGGTGCTACTCCGGCGCGGCGGCAGAGCGAAGCAAACCCTCCTCTCCTCAAGGTACGAATCCCTCTTTCTCTCCCCTTGTATATGCTGTTGTCCAGCACATTTTTTTCCTCAAATTGCTGCTTTCCAGTACATTATTTTGCTCAAATTGGTGTTGTTCATTACATATTTTTGTTCAAATTGCTTCTTTCCAAACACTAGAACGGAACCATCCCGTTCCACCTTGGATTTGGTTGCCCTGTTTGAGATTTATTCAGGACTTGGTGCTGCTACTAATCCGCCTAGCCACAATTTATTCAGGACTTGCTGCTGCTGCTAATCCGAGCTGCACCACCTACCTTGCTGAAGATCTATCCCGGCAGTTGTCTGTGAGGTAAAAAAAGCAACTTTTGTGATGTACAAGCCCTTGTAGCATGAGGAGTTTCTGTTCTGGGTTGATGATGATGTGCAAATGGGTAGTGCTAGGTTAGTTGTCATGTATGTGTATCCTTCCTGGCATGTTTTTGTGAATTCTTGCTGCCATATTTGTGTGAATTCTTGCTGCCATAATACAAACTGTGTTGATGTATGTCAAATACTATGGTAAAATTAGCCTATATTAGTATATGTGTTGATTGATTAAAGTGTTATGGCAGCAATGCATGGCAGCAGTATGTGCATAATGTTCGTTATATTAGGTATGCTATCTGTATGATTGATGCAAAGCAAAATGTCTATCTGCTGCAAGTTCCCCAAAATTTCAGGGGCGCCACAACTGAACTGAGGCTCCTTCAGTTCAATATTTTGTGCAGGGACAAATAGTTACCCCTTTCTCCTGAAATGTTGATTAATTTCCGTTTCGGTTGAGAATGGGGCACTCCTAGGTCAAGAAAATTAGCAAAGGTCATGCCCAATTTTCTTGACCTAGAAGGTGCCCGATTCTCAACCGAAACAAAACTAATCAACATTTATAGACAATGTTATTTCTACAAAGCAAATATTTCTA
Source organism: Triticum aestivum (assembly GCF_018294505.1). NCBI lineage: Eukaryota > Viridiplantae > Streptophyta > Magnoliopsida > Poales > Poaceae > Triticum > Triticum aestivum. The sequence continues at coordinate 96,000,405 of NC_057814.1, read as the reverse complement.
AGTGGCTTTTATAGTTTTCCCTTAAGTTGAAATGCAAACTATTTTTTCTTCCTGTAGCAAGAGCAATAGTGCACTTAGTAGGCTAGAAAATATATAACCTGCAATAGTGCACTTAGTAGGATAGCAATAGTGCACTTGGAACAATCTTTTGGGTAAAGGGGTGTTTATAACCTGTAATGTGAAAAATATATAGGATAGAAGAATAGATACTACCCTGATCTCATCCAATAACTCTAGTAGCCTTTTTTCCTATTTAGAGCAAACATGGCCGACAACAATGAGGCCGGTGATTCGGGCAAGCCATTCTGGGAGCTGTCCCAGGAGATGGAGGAAGAACCTCACCGCTATGAGGACGCCACGGAAGACACCGATCCCGACTAGACAACCCCTAGTGGCGTCGGGGATGACACCACTGATGGTGCCTCCGGGGATGCCACCACTGATGATGGCAGCGAACGCATAGATGGCAGCCAACCGAAGAGGCAACGGAAGGACCAACGCCCGAACGTGCTCGGTATCGTCAACGAGGAATTTACTGAAGTGTCCTCCAGTGGGCATCCAACGGAGCCCAAAGAATTAGTCAGTGGGAACACGGGACAACTCGGGTGCATTCTCCGGAGCACCGTCTCGATCAACACCGAGAACCTAAGGCATCGTGACTGAGGGAATTTGCGCAACCTCCTCTTCACAAAGCTGCACGAATGATACAAGTTCCCCGGTGACTTCGCAAACACACGCCTCTCAGGGAATAAAGTGAACAGTGCCGCCCTCACGAAGATGAGCACGGCCCTGGCTACTTGGAGAGCCGTGGTGAAGAGAAGGATTCTAAGTGGTGATAGTTATGAGAAGATCAAGGAGACAAATCCTTCGATCAGCGAAGCTGACTACCTGGAGTTCAAGATCAAGTGCGAAAGCAACGCATCCGCGAAATCAAGTCAGTGGGGGAAAGATATGCGGGACTTGAAATTAGGGGTCCACAAACTCGGTCCCGGCGGTTACAAAGTGGCGGAACCTAAATGGGACAAGGAGGACGTGGAGCATGCCGAGCAAGGCCTACCGCCCCTCTTTGATAAATACCATGAAAAGCAGACCAGGAACTATGTCAGGGCCCGGTACAAGGTGGACCCGGTAACAAAGGAGCTTACCACGGATCCGAAGGTGAAGGCGCTTGAGCTTGTTCTGGTAAGGAATGCACCCCCGCGTAATTAGCTCCATAGGGTTGCATTCTAATTATTGAAGCCAAATTTCTAAATGGTTCACGTTTCTTCCACAGGAAACTGAAAGCAGTAGCGCAGGGTCTCAGAGCTCCCGATCTGCCCCTTGGGACACCACTTTAAATAGGGCGTTGAATGTAATGAAACACAAGGATAAGTTCAGTAAGCCGTCGTCAGCTAGTCGTGTGGCCGGCAAAGGCTTGTCCACGAAATGGTCGGAATACTATAAGGCTGGGCGAAAGGAGAGAAAGACTAGCTCGGAAAGCCAGGAGCGCTAGGTTAAAGAACTCAAGGCACAAGTAGCGCGGATTCCGGAGATAGTCCAAGAGCAAGTGCGAGACCAAGTGGGAGCGACGATCACCGCCATTATGCCTTGCTTGCTTGAGGGGTTGCGGGGGTGGATTGCGGGCGGCCAACAGGGGCCGCCCCCGATTCCCAGCTTCACGGGCAGCAACTCGCACAACGCGCCGGCATTGGTGTCTCCGGCGTCGGCGCCAGCATTGGAGTTTAATGCACCCGGGTGTGGGAAGAATACGCCGGCCGGCACCTCGGCAGCAAGCGGTCCCTCCGTCACTTGCATGCCCGCCATTGGCGGTGCCTCGACATTAGCCAAGCTCAACGCCATCACGGTAACTAAGCCTCGGCCGATGACTTCATCTCCTTGCCTTTGATTGGGCATCCCTAACGCCCTACATGTTTTCGCAGGGCGCCACCAACGTTCCATGCACTCTCCTGCACTTCGTGGACGGCGAGTTGATCAATGTCGCCAAGGTCAAAATCGTTCAACCGGGCAACCGCATGTTCCACGGTAATCCGATGCCACCCACCGTGTATAGGGTTCAACTGGTTTGGGTGCTGCGGGGCTGCGATGACTTGTTACCTCCGTATTGACCCCCTGGTGCCGACGAAGATGATGTGATGACCCTCAGCGCCTGCTTAAGCTGGTCCATGCTTTGGCTGAAGAGCCAAATTCATTTGGGGCCGGGGGACACCACCCCACAGACAACACCGCCAGTCGTGTCGGCGCCAAGCCATGGCAAGACCGCCGCAACGCTACCGCCATCAGCTGATCCAGACATGCATATGGCACAGGATCCGGATGACGACGACGGTACATTTTCCAACGTCGATAAGTACATCAACGAACATGGGTACGGTGATGAATTCTTGGGGCCTCCTTCTCAAGAACCCAAACCTGCAAAAGACGATCGCGATCTAGCTAGTACCACGGAGAAACCCAATTGCAACAGGCGTCGTCTGGCGTTCAGTTCTCAGGAGACGCCTCCAGCTGCCGCCTTCACCGAGACTCAAATAGCCGAGGTGCGAAATATTATCAGCCCCAACACACTCAAGAAGGTGGTCTCTAAGCAGAACTCGATCCCATTACAGCAGAAGAAGCAGAAGGGACGGAAAATAAAAAATAACAAGGGTGCGAGCCAGCCGGCACCGACTACGATCTGTGCTCAAGACGGGCCACCAATACCTACAGATATCTCGAGGAGGGTGCATGTGGTGGGTAGGCCGATGCTATCAACTAATCTGCTCAATGCTGCAACCGGTGCTATGCGGAGTCTGCATGACTGTGTTCTTTCTATAGAGAAGCGGCGTCTCTTCGAGAATGATGTGGCATACCCGGTTTTCGTGGCCAAGGTGCCAGAGGGCAAGGGCTTTGTCGATAGCACCATCGGGCGCATGATCGTCCTGCGGTTTGATGACATCTTCTCTATGTTTAACCTTCATCCGCTGCACTACACCTTCATTCAGCAATTTTCGCTCAGTATGGAGATGCGGATCATTAGAGACAAGACCCCGGACATCGTGATAGTCGACCCCTTCTACATGCGTGCCAAGATCTTGGGCAGCGCTGGGGACCAGCAAGTCGCGAGTTCATACCTCGAAGGCGTCATTCTGGTGAACCCAGATAAGGATAACTTCCTCGTGCCTTACTTTTCTGAGTAAGTCATCCCCTCAATGCCCCGTAACATATGATTTCTTAGATTTCGATCGTTCTTTTTTTTCTAACATTTCGTGTTTTGTGCAGTGACACACATTGCACATGCATCCTCTTAAGCCCGAAATATTCCATGGCCACGTATTTCGACTCGGACCGTCAGTCGAAGAAGGACTACACAAATATCAAGAAAGTTCTTGATGATGCTCTCCCCGGCTACGCCAAATCTGGAGGCACCTTCAGGAGGCCAATTTGTAGGTACGGCAAGCACGTGTTCACCCACGTAATGACATTCCCCTGTGTCAAGCAGCCGCCTGGCAGTCAGAAGGATGCCTACTACGCCCTCCATCACATGCGGGCGATCGTACGGGACCATAATCACCTTATGCTACCAAATAATCTCAAAGATTGGGCCGCACGCTTGTCGGCAACCAGGACAAGGACATCAGACAAGAATTCTTTCGCATCCAGTCAGAGTTTGCGGAAATCATCTATCAAGATGTCCTTCGTGCCTCGGGCAGTTCTACCTCAAATATTAACCGTCCAACAGTGAAATAGAAACAACGCTACAAATGCAGGCTGACAACGACCGCACATTCATGACCATCACGAAAGACGGCGGCTTCATCCACGCTCCGGTCCCTGAGTCGAGTCGAAAGTATTGATGCTATGTAGTTCTGAAATATCGATTAGCTCATGTTGTAATTAAACTTTAATGAACTTGTATGTCTGTTTAGTTTGGACAGTCGTTCAACTTATATGTAATCGATGCTATTTATTAGTAGGACCATGAATCGTGCTATTAATGTGTTGCTTTTCTCTTCCAATCCTTTTGTTGCATACTTATATATTGCTTATATATTATCTGTGAATTGCTACTAACGTTTAGTTTGTCTATTGCATAGAGATGTCGTCGTATGTCGTGTACAAGGGTGAGGTTCCCGGAGTCTACGACGACTGGGACGAGTGTCCGAGACAGGTTCACCGTTTCAGCGGTAACAGTTACAAAGGGTACACCACTAGGGCGGAGGCGGAAGCTAGATACGCGCGCTATCTAGTGAGAGAGAGGAGGGAGCGGAGGAGGAACCGGATGAAGATCAGTTTCATCGCGATGATGCTCATCGTGACCGCAACCCTCTTCTATGTGATGGTAGTTTAGATATCGACTTGTAATGTGAAGACAAACTCGCTACTCGCGGTCTCGAGAGTTGTAATGTTCTAACTTTGTTCGGTATTTTGAATTCGGACACTAATATGATGAATTGTATTCGGAGACTAATCTTCTATTGTATTCGATAAATCTGCTGTTTATATGTTGTGCTATTTATATTCTGTGTTGTAATGTATTTTGTAACCTGTGCAAATATCATAAAAGCAAAAAAACAAATCCCTAATATTCATAGTAGTGGCGCACCATATTGCACTTTAGTGGCGCACAGAAATAAACACACTAGTGGCGCATTATCTAAAAGTGCGCCATTAGTAACCCAGAGCACAAGGTACACATGGCCCCTTGGAGTAACAGTAGTGGCGCACTTCTGGGCCTATTAATGGCACACTTTAGCTGCGCCATTAGTGTCTAGGATAGTAATGGCGCACCAGGTGGTGCGCCACTGTTATGTAGATTAACAGTGGCGCACCAGGCGTGCGCCACTACTATTTATTAGTAGTGGCGTGATAATAGTGGCGCACCTATAGTGCGCAATTAATAGCCAAAATAAGTACGCCACTAACAGCCTTTTTTGTAGTAGTGAAGGATGGAACCGAAGCTACCTGATTGATTGATTGAAGGAACAGAAAAATGGAACGTCTCTCCTATTTCTCCCGTGCTTGGATGCATGTACAGTATAGAGCACAGAGTCTACTCCCTCGTCCCTTCTATCACAAATCACAAAGCAGTGAGGCGTCAAATCACAAAGCACGGACGAAGCAACCATCATTTCACTCTTCACTGACTCCGCTTCTCCATCGTCTTCTTCGAGAAACCATCTCACCGCACTAAGCTCGACGGACGACGCTATTGTGTACGAGTAGTACTAGTACATTTACGCGTCCTTTGTTTCAACTTCCTGAATGCAAATAAGGCGGTTGTCTCGGCTTGCAGGCGGCACTTGCGAACGACTTACCGTGGTCTCCCTCAATGGTGTTCCCCGTCGAACGCACTTCGCCAAACCACAACGTTCGAGATATCGTCAACATCACCGCAATGGGGAAGGAAGTCAAATATAGTTACTACCTCCATTTTTTGTACACAAGGCTAGTATATCAAAATTACAATTTGCAAAAGGCCACTAACACTAATCGAGGCAAAATTGATGGGGTTTGCCTCGGACTAGCAACCAATGACATTAATATCCCCTGCATGCATGCGGAAGTGAGAAGGTTGGTTTGCATGGCGCTGCATTAATCAAGCGATGAGGACTGAGATGGTTAGCTCATTGGGCTTTGGAGAAAAAATACGCATTAATTGACACGTGAAACGAGGATCTGTATCGATTCATCCCGCGAAGGAAAACCCCGCCTTTCTTTTTTAACACTAGTACTCCTAGTACGTAGTACATACTTATCCTGTTTGGGTCTAGGCCTTGCATTGCCATACTTCGCCACACATTTTTGCCAAGCTTGCCTAAAGTTTTCAAAATGAAAAGGAGGTACACTTGCGCACGGCTGTCGCGGTCGCACCGCACCCTCACACGGTCGCTCCTGCACGCCGCGGTCACACCACACCCTCACACTGTCGCTCCTGCACGCCGCAAACCCAACAAAGGGAACGCACCCTCACTGACACGTGCTGTCGCATGTGAACAAACCAAACTCAGCCATCCTACCGCTGACACATAATTTTCATTCAAAGAGTATGTTTATACAACCGCATCTTGGGGAGTATCCGTACGGCCCGTGCGGTGGTGTGTTGATGTCTACTACACAACCTTCTTCTTGTAGACGTTGTTGGGCCTCCAAGTGCAGAGGTTTGTAGGACAGTAGCAAATTTCCCTCAAGTGGATGACCTAAGTTTATCAATCCATGGGAGGTGTAGGATGAAGATGGTCTCTCTCAAACAACCCTGCAACCAAATAACAAAGAATCTCTTGTGTCTCCAACACACCCAATACAATGGTAAATTGTATAGGTGCACTAGTTCGGTGAAGAGATGGTGATACAAGTGCAATATGGATGGTAGATATAGGTTTTTGTAATCTGAAAATATAAAAACAGCAAGGTAACTAATAATAAAAGTGAGCACAAATGGTATTGCAATGCGTTGAAACAAGGCCTAGGGTTCATACTTTCAATAGTGCAAATTCTCTCAACAATAATAACATAACTGGATCGCATAACTATCCCTCAACATGCAACAAAGAGTCACTCCAAAGTCACTAATAGCGGAGAACAAACGAAGAGATTATTGTAGGGTACGAAACCACCTCAAAGTTATCCTTTCTGATCGATCTATTCAAGAGTCCGTAGTAAAATAACACGAAGCTATTCTTTCCGTTCGATCTATCATAGAGTTCGTACTAGAATAACACCTTAAGATACAAATCAACCAAAACCCTAATGTCACCTAGATACTCCAATGTCACCTCAAGTATACACGGGTATGATTATACGATATGCATCACACAATCTCAGATTCATCTATTCAACCAACACAAAGAACTTCAAAGAGTGCCCCAAAGTTTCTACCGGAGAGTCAAGATGAAAACGTGTGCCAACCCCTATGCATAAGTTCACAAGGTCACTGAACCCGCAAGTTGGTCACCAAAACATACATCAAGTAGATCACGTGATATCCTATTGTCACCACAGATAAGCACATGCAAGACATACATCAAGTGTTCTCAAATCCTTAAAGACTCAATCCGATAAGATAACTTCAAAGGTAAAACTCAATCCATTACAAGAGAGTAGAGGGGGAGAAACATCATAAGATCCAACTATAATAGCAAAGCTCGCGATACATCAAGATCATGCCAAATCAAGAACATGAGAGAGAGAGAGAGAGAGATCAAACACATAGCTACTGGTACATACCCTCAGCCCCGAGGGTGAACTACTCCCTCCTCGTCATGGAGAGCGCCGGGATGATGAAGATGGCCATCGGAGACGGATCCCCCCTCCGGGAGGGTGCCGGAACGGTTCTAGATTGGTTTTCGGTGGCTACAGAGGCTTGTGGCAGTGAAACTCCCGATCAAGGTTATGTTCTGGGGGTTTCTGTATATATAAGAGGTTTTGGCGTCGAGAACAAGTCAGGGGGGTCTCCGGGTTGTCCACGAGGCAGGGAGGCGCGCCCCCACCCTCGTGGGCAGACCGGAACTCTTCTGGCCCAACTCTTTGACTCTGTGGCCTTCTTCTAGTCCAAAAATAAGCTCCATCAATTTTCAGGTCTATTGGACTCCGTTTGGTTTTCCTTTTCTGCGATACTCAAAAACAAGGAAAAAACAGAAACTGGCACTGGGCTCTGGGTTAATAGGTTAGTCCCAAAAATCATATAAAATAACATATAAATGCATATAAAACATCCTAGATGGATAATATAATAGCATGGAACAATAAAAAATTATAGATACGTTGGAGACGTATCAGCATCCCCAAGCTTAATTCCTGGTCGTCCTCGAGTAGGTAAATGATAAAAACACAATTTTTGATGTGGAATGTTACCTAACATATTTATCAGTGTAATCTTCTTTATTGTGGCAAGAATATTCAGATCCATAAGATTCAAAACAAAAGTTTAATATTGACATGGAAACAATAATACTTCGAGCATACTAACAAAGCAATCATGTCTTCTCAAAATAACATGGCCAAAGCAAGCTATCCCTACAAAATCATATAGTGTGGCTATGCTTTATCTTCATCACACAAAATATTTAAAGCATGCACAACCCCGATGACAAGCCAAGCAATTGTTTCATACTTTTGATGTTCTCAAACTTTTTCAATCTTCACGCAATACATGAGCGTGAGCCATGGACATAGCACTATAGGTGGAATAGAATGGTGGTTGTGTGGAAGACAAAAAGGAGAAGATAGTGTCACATTAACTAGGCGTATCAACGAGCTATGGAGATGCCCATCAATAGATATCAATGTGAGTGAGTAGGGATTGCCATGCAACGTATGCACTAGAGCTATAAGTGTATGAAAGCTCAAAAATAAACTAAGTGGGTGTGCATCCAACTTTCTTGCTCACGAAGACCTAGGACAATTTGAGGAAGCCCATCATTGGAATATACAAGCCAAGGTGAATAATGTAAAATTCCCACTAGTATAAAAGTGACAACATAGGAGACTCTCTATCATGAAGATCATGGTGCTACTTTGAAGCACAAGTGTGGTAAAAGGATACTAACATTGTCCCTTCTCTTTTTCTCTCATTTTTTCTCTTTTTTTTGTTTGGTACTTCTTCTCTCTTTTTTTATGGCCTCTTTTTTTCGTTCGGAGTCTCATCCCGACTTGTGGGGGAATCATAGTCTCCATCATCATTTTCTCACTGGGACAATGCTCTAATAATGATGATCATCACACTTTTATTTACTTACAACTCATGAATTACAACTCCATACTTAGAACAAATATGACTCTATATGAATGCCTCCGGCGGTGTACCGGGATGTGCAATGAATCAAGAGTGACATGTATGGAAGAATTATGAATGGTGGCTTTGCCACAAATACGATGTCAACTACAAGATCTTGCAAAGCAATATGACAATGACGAAGCGTGTCATAATAAACGGAACGGTGGTAAGTTGCATGGCAATATATCTCGGAATGGCTATGGAAATGCCATAATAGGTAGGTATGGTGGCTGTTTTGAGGAAGGTATATGGTGGGTGTATTATACTGGCGAAAGGTGCGCGGTATTAGAGAGGCTAGCAATGGTGGAAGGGTGAGAGTGCGCATAATCCATGGACTCAACATTAGTCATAAAGAACGCACATACTTATTGCAAAAATCTATTAGTTATCAAAACAAAGTACTACGTGCCTACTCCTAGGGGGTAGATTGTTAGGAAAAAGACCATCGCTCGTCCCCGACCGCCACTCATAAGGAAGACAATCAATAAATAAATCATGCTCCGACTCCATCACATAATGGTTCACCATACGTGCATGCTACGGGAATCACAAACTTTAGAACAAGTATTTCTCAAATTCAGAACTACTCAACTAGCATGACTCTAATATCACCATCTTCATATCTCAAAACAATCGTAAAGAATCAAACTTCTCATAGTATTCGATGCACTTTATATGAAAGTTTTTATTATGCCCATCTTGAATGCCCATCATATTAGGACTAAATTCATAACCAAAGCAAATTACGATGCTGTTTAGGACTCTCAAAATAATATAAGTGAAGCATGAGAGTTCATCTATTTCTTCAAAATAAAAACCACCGCCGTGCTCTAAAAGGATATAAGTGAAGCTCTAGAGCAAATGACAAACTACTCCAAAAGATATAAGTGAAGATCAATGAGTAGTTGAATAATTATGTAACTATGTGAAGACTATCTAACATTTAAGAATTTAAGATCTTGGTATTTTATTCAAACATAAAGCAAAACAAAATAAAATAAAATGACACTCCAAGAAAAACACGTATCATGTGGTGAATAAAAATATAGCTCCAAGTAAAGTTACCAATGAACGAAGACGAAAGAGGGGATGCCTTCTGGGGCATCCCCAAGCTTAGGCTCTTGGTTATACTTGAATATTACCTTGGGGTGCCATGGGCATCCCCAAGCTTAGGCTCTTGCCACTTCTTATTCCATAGTCCATCGAATCTTTACCAAAAACTTGAAAAATTTCACAACACAAAACTTAACAGAACACTCGTAAGTTCCGTTAGTATAAGAAAATAAATCACCACTTAGGTACTGTTGTGAACTCATTCTAAATTCATATCGGTGTAATATCTACTGTATTCCAACTTCTCTATGGTTCATACCCTCCGATACTACTCGTAGATTCTTCAAAATAAGCAAACAACACAATGAAAACAGAATCTGTCAAAAACAGAACAGTCTGTAGTAATCTGTATCAAACGTATACTTCTGGAACTCCAAAAATTCTGAAATAAATTGTTGGACCTGAGGAATTTGTCTATTAATCATATGCAAAAAGAATCAACCTAAAATCACTCTCCAGTAAAAAATGGAATCTAATCTCGTGAGCGCTAAAGTTTCTGTTTTTTACAGCATGATCATAAAGACTTCACCCAAGTCTTCCCAAAGGTTCTACTTGGCACAAACACTAATTAAAACATAAAACCTCTTCTAACCAGAGGCTAAATAGATTATTTATTGCTGAACAGGAGCAAAAAGCAAGGAACAAAAGTAAAATTGGGTTGCCTCCCAACAAGCGCTAACGTTTAACGCCCCTAGCTAGGCATGATGATTTCAATGATGCTCACATAAAAGATAAGAATTGAAACATAAAGGGAGCATCATCAAGAATATGACTAGCACATTTAAGTCTAAACCACTTCCTATGCATAGGGATTTTGTGAGCAAACAACTTATGGGAACAATAATCAACTAGCATAGGAAGGCAAAACAAGCATAACTTCAAAACTTTAAGCACATAGAGAGGAAACTTGATATTATTGCAATTCCTACATGCATATGTTCCTCCCTCATAATAATTTTCAGTAGAATCATGAATGAATTCAACAATATAACCAGAACCTAAAGCATTCTTTTCATGATCTACAAGCATAGAAATTTTATTACTCCCCACATAAGCAAAATTCTTCTCATTCGAAATAGTGGGAGTATTATAAGAAACTCGAATACTATAAATTGTTTCCATATTAAAAGAGTAATGTTCAGAAAAAGGGTAATCATAATCATGACAAGTTTTATAAATATAATCATCACTACTTTTTATAGCATAAGTATCATCACAATAATCATCATAAGTAGCAACTTTGTTCTCATCATAATCAATTGAAACCTCTTCCAAGATAGTGGAATCATTACTAAATAAAGTCATGACCTCTCCAAATCCACTTTCATAATTATCACAATAAGATTCAACATCCTCCAAAATAGTGGGATTATTACTTCCTAAAGTTGACACTCTTCCAAACCCACTTTCATCAATATAATCATCATAAGTAGGAGGCATGCTATCATCATAACAAATTTGCATATCAAAACTTGGGAGGCTAAAAATACCATCTTCATTAAACATAGCATCCCCAAGCTTGGGACAAACATTAATTGCAGCAAATATATTCTGAAACATGTCATTCTCATTAAACATAGCATCCCCAAGCTTGGGCCTTTTCATATCATAAGCATAATCACTCTCATCATTAATAGTATGGATAGCACCAATAGTATAGCAATTATCATCATCACAATGAGTAATATGAGCAACATCATTTGGGAGGGATACCTTTCTACCTTTGCTTCTCTGTCTTTTCTTTTTCTTCTTCACATCATGTGTGGATTTAACCCTCTTTTTGGAGCTCCTTATTAATGATATTGGTTGAATAGAAGGCTCCTCCTCGTTACCTGATTCATCATAAGAAATAATAGGAGGATATTGGGAAGTCTCTTCCTTTCATTAGTATTCTATTCATCCTCTATTTGTTTTGTTTTCTTTATGTAATTGGCAATGTAAGGATTTTCAATGCAATTCATCCCACAATACATAAAAATTTCTTCTAGATAAAAATCAAGAACTTTATCAAGGACAAATTCTGGCATATCCTTAGTTTTACATTTCATTTCTTCATAACCCAAAAGAAAACTAAGTTCATTATGATATGCAAGGGAAATCAAGTCATCACAATTTTTGGACACGATACGATCATGAAAATATTTGCATTGGGTATTTAAAATATCACGTTCATTGCAAAGTTCACAAGGATGCCAAAGAAATTTTAAATTTTCAGCACAAACATCTAGCCTTTCTTGCAACCATTTGGTTTCTAAATACTTTGCCTCTTGCAAAATCTATCTTCCCTATTTGGTGTGTCCTTGCAAGCTCTATGTATTCCACAAAAGTTGACATGCTTATAAGAGACATTTTCATCATGACTAGTGCAATCATCATTAGTACTATGGATATTCAAAGAATTCATACTAACAACATTGCAATCATGCGCATCATTCAAATATTTAGTGCCAAACATTCTAATGCATTCTCCCTCTAGCAATTGAGCACAATTATCGGAATCCTTATTCTCATGAATGATATTAAAAAGATGAAGCATATGAGGTACCCTCAATTCCATTTTTTTAGTTTTCTTTTATAAAGTAAACTAGTGATAAAACAAGAAACTAAAAGATTCGATTGCAAGATCTAAAGATATACCTTCAAGCACTAACCTACCCGGCAACGGCGCCAGAAACTGCTTGATGTCTACTATACGCAACCTTCTTCTTGTAGACGTTGTCGGGCCTCCAAGTGCAGAGGTTTGTAGGACAGTAGCAAATTTCCCTCAAGTGGATGACCTAAGGTATATCAATCCGTGGGAGGTGTAGGATGAATATGGTCTCTCTCAAACAACCCTGCAACCAAATAACAAAGAGTCTCTTGTGTCCCCAACACACCCAATACAATGGTAAATTGTATAGGTGCACTAGTTCGGTGAAGAGATGGTGATACAAGTGCAATATGGATGGTAGATATAGGTTTTTGTAATCTGAAAATATAAAAACAGCAAGGTAACTAATAATAAAAGTGAGCACAAACGGTATTGCAATGCGTTGAAACAAGGCCTAGGGTTCATACTTTCACTAGTGCAAATTCTCTCAACAATAATAACATAACTGGATCGTATAACTATCCCTCAACATGCAATAAAGAGTCACTCCAAAGTCACTAATAGCGGAGAAAAAACGAAGAGATTATTGTAGGGTACGAAACCACCTCAAAGTTATCCTTTCTGATCGATCTATTCAAGAGTCTGTAGTAAAATAACACGAAGCTATTCTTTCCGTTCGATCTATCATAGAGTTCGTACTAGAATAACACCTTAAGATACAAATCAACCAAAACCCTAATGTCACCTAGATACTCCAATGTCACCCCAAGTATCCACGGGTATGATTATACAATATGCATCACACAATCTCAGATTCATCTATTCAACCAACACAAAGAACTTCAAAGAGTGCCCCAAAGTTTCTACCGGAGAGTCAAGACGAAAACGTGTGCCCACCCCTATGCATAAGTTCACAAGGTCACTGAACCCGCAAGTTGATCACCAAAACATACATCAAGTAGATCACGTGATATCCCATTGTCACCACAGATAAGCACATGCAAGACATACATCAAGTGTTCTCAAATCCTTAAAGACACAATCTGATAAGATAACTTCAAAGGGAAAACTCAATCCAATACAAGAGAGTAGAGGGGGAGAAACATCATAAGATCCAACTATAATAGCAAAGCTCGCGATACATCAAGATCATGCCAAATCAAGAACACGAGAGAGAGAGAGAGAGAGATCAAACACATAGCTACTGGTACATACCCTCAGCCCCGAGGGTGAACTACTCCCTCGTCATCATGGAGAGCGCCGGGATGATGAAGATGGCCACCGGAGAGGGACCCCCCTCCGGCAGGGTGCCGGAACGGTTCTAGATTGGTTATCGGTGGCTACAGAGGCTTGCGGCAGCGGAACTCCCGATCTAGGTTATGTTCTGGGGGTTTCTGTATATATAAGAGGTTTTGGCATCGAGAACAAGTCAGGGGGTCTTCGGGCTGTCCACGAGGCAGGGAGGCGTGCCCGGGGGGGTGGGCGCGCCCCCCACCCTTGTGGGCAGCCTGGGACTCTTCTGGCCCAACTCTTTGACTCCGTGGCCTTCTTCTGGTCCAAAAATAAGCTCCGTCAATTTTCAGGTCAATTGGACTTCGTTTGGTTTTCCTTTTCTGCGATACTCAAAAACAAGGAAAAAATAGAAACTGGCACTGGGCTCTGGGTTAATAGGTTAGTCCCAAAAATCATATAAAATATCATATAAATGCATATAGAACATCCTAGATGGATAATATAATAGCATGGAACAATCAAAAATTATAGATACGTTGGAGACGTATCATCTGTTGGGGAAGAAGAGGAGGTGAGGAAGAAGGGTTAGCAGACGTAGGATATTCATCCAACTGCCTGAAATGGTAGACTGACACAAGTCAGGCGACTTGCATAACAATATATGTTTTTACACAGCAAAACATCCATAAAAACAAGAACATAAAGAAAAATTATCACTGCTCGCGGAACGAGATGGCCTCGTCGTCTTTGTCTGCCGGCGTGAACCAGCTGTAGCTGCTGACGTGTGTCTCCGCACCATGGTTGTCCTCAGCCTTGAGCTACTCGTTCACGCGGAGCGTGCGAGCGCTCTGCACGGACGAGAGCACCGAACGGTTCAAGTTGAGGACGTCCGGTTCCACCTGCAGGAGGGCCTCGATGGCAGCGGCATCCGCGCGCTCCGCGTCGAGTCGAGCCTCTGCCGCCCGGTTCAAGTCCAGGATGTCCGGTTCCGCCTGCGGGAGGGCCTCGATGAGAGCGGCAGCCGCGCGCTCTGCATCGAGTTGAGCCTCTACCGCCCGGTTCAAGTCCAGGACATCCGGTTCCGCCTGCAGGAGGGCCTCGATGGCAGCAGCGCCCGCGCGCTCCACCTCAAGTTGAGCCTCCGCCGCCCGGTTCACATCCACGACATCCGGTTCCGCCTGCAGGAGAGCCTCGATGGCAGCGGCATGCACGCGCTCTGCGTCGAGTTGAGCCTTTGCCTCCCGGTCCTCCTTTAGTATCGCCAGGTTGAACCGCTGGTCCACCTGCACCATGGGGGACTCGGACGCCAGCACGAAGTCGACGTCCATCGTCTCATACCCATCGGGGGCCTTCTGCGCCGCGACCTCCGCCATGAACATTGGATCGGGTTCGTCCTCCTCGTAGCTTGGCTCCAGAGAACTCGGAGATTGGCCCGCCACAAAGCGAGCTTGGGAACAGAGGTCTGTGGCGCCGACCGCCGCCGCGATTTCTGCGCGGCGCTCTGGCGCCAGCATCTTGTAGTACGTGATCTTGCGGTGCACCATGGCTTTCCGACGAACTAGGGGACGCTTGATGCGGGCTAGGGGATCGAAAGGTGGGGGAAGGTTGCTAGACATGGTCGGTTTCAATGTGCCGAGGGTGGTGTTAGTGCTATGGCACGACCAACAGTATGTTTGGTTTGTGCCCAAGGTTGCCCCATCAAAGCATTTGGTAGCCAAAATTTTGGTTGAGGTTTTGGTTGCCCATGATTTGGCCGACATTGGCAAGAAAAATGAACTAGAGTTGGCTAGAGTTCATTGGCATGCCAAAAAAATGGCAACCATCCAAACAAGGACCAATCTTTGGGTCATGACCAAAATTTTGGTAAGGTGCACTTTGGCCACAATACAAACACACCCCAACACCCGGCTCGTCGAGGATGCACGGGGCGCCGGGACGCGCCCGCGGAGTGGTGTAGCGCGGCCAACTGCATCCTCAGGACCTGAGACCATGCCAGGTAATCTTGCTTTTTCAATGACATGCGGGGATCGCATGTGAGCAAAGGGCATCTCCAACGTTGCCACGACTGCAGCTGACTACCCTGGCACACCAAAAACCCTCGTCCCTCGCGCCATCGCGCGGTGCGTTCGCAGCCGGCGCCAACTGCCCGCATTCATGTCGTCCGTCAGTATGTCGTTGTTAAGAGGCTTGTCAGCATTCGGGAACGGGGGTCCCCGGACTTGCCTGCCTGCGGCCCATGGCGTGGCTATGCTAGCGGGCCTGTACGGCCCATCTTCATCAACAAGGCGTTCAAGACCTTCACGAGGCGCCAAGCCTCGTGAGGCGGACGACGCAAGACCTCCTCAGGAGCGGCCTCTCCAGGCTACTTAACGAGGAGCGGAGATATCAAGGCCGGGCAAACCTCACGAGGCTATTGTGACGTGAGCCATGACGATCGACACCAGGCGGGCGCCAGGCGGGCGCCAGCGCGTGCCGCGTCCTTGTTTCCTCTTTGGTGCTAAGGAGGCAGGCGCAGGCGCGGAGTACCGAGGCATCAAGCAAAGGTTTCCATATCGGTGCAACAAGACCAAGACCAGCAGGACGGCAAGACGGAGGTCACCATGGAGCCCAAGACGGCGTCATCATCAGAACCTTTTGCAGGCGAAGACCACTTTTGTCAGGATAGCTTGTACTAGCTATCCCCTTTCAAATTTGCCCGCCGTTGTTGGCTCCCTTCCCGCTCAATATTTGGAAACAGGACCAGGGCCTATATAAGTACGGCTAGCCACCACAGTAGAGGGATGGAGTTCTCATCCACAAGTCCACAGAGCACAAGTACACCTCAACCTCCAAAGGTTGTTCTTCCCCTTGTACTGTTCATCATCAGCCCAAGAGGCAATCCACCACCACACACTGGAGTAGGGTATTACACCACTACGGTGGCCCGAACCAGTATAAATCTCGTGTCTTTCTGTGTTGCGAGTTCGTCGAGTTCGTCCGCGAAATCTTAGCGAGCTAGGGCGTGGATCGGTAGGAGGGAAAGAACTTCGCGCGCACCCCAGAGTTTGAACCTTAAGGGTTTTGCCGGAACCCCACATCCGATATTTGGCACGCCACGTAGGTGTACGCCGTAGCTTCCCTTCCATTGATCCGTCGCTCCGTCATCTCCATGGCGGACGCTCGCCATGCTCGAGCCGAGCGCCGGGCTGCCCTCACCGCCCGCGTTGCTCAGACGGCTCCCGTCGACGAGCCACCTCGTTGTTCTCCGTCTCCTACCGCCAACGCCGCCACCGGCCCGGCGAGGAACGAGTAGCAAGCGTCCTCGCTGCACCCATCGGTGCGGCAGGACGGCCGCACCGCCACTCCATCACTGACCCCGGCCGGTTCCAAGTCCCATGCACGACGCGCTCCCATGGACGCGCAGGCTGCGCTCCTCATGGCGAACGAGCTCCTGCGCTACCACCCGGTCGACGACCTCTACGAGGACTGTCTCGACCGCGTCGCTGAGCACGTCCACGCCGCAAGGGGCTCCCCGGCGCCGTCCCACTCTCTGCCTCGCCCTCCGCCAGCCACGGGCGACGTGGCTCATGGAGCGCCTCCACCACCTCTGCCCCAAGACTATGCCTTGGCGCCAAGGCGCGCGACCCCATGGCACGATCCACCACGCCCGGTGCCCGCGCGCGAAGAGAGAAGCTGCCAAGAAATCTCTCGGCCGCAAGAGGCTATGCCTGCGCTCCCCGCGCCGCCTCACCAAGACCGCGAGCTACCCGCGGTGGCGGCGTGCGGACCTCATCAAGACCAAGCTCCACCTCCAAGACGGGCACCGGCAACCACGGCCGGCTGCCGCGCCTTCACCCCCAAGCTGCGTAGCGTCGCCTGGCCGGGCAAGTTCAAGCCGGACCTGCCTCCTCGCTACGACAGCACCGCCGACCCCGCGGAGTTCCTGCAGCTCTACGAGCTAAGCATCGAAGCGGCCCACGGCGACGAGAAAGTCATGGCGAACTGGTTTCCCATGGATCTCAAGGATGGTGCCCGCTCCTGGCTCCTGAACCTGTCACCAGGTTTGATCTCTTTCTGGGACGAGATGCACGACCGCTTCGTCACCAACTTCCAAGGCACCCGCGACCGCCCGCCAGCCGCGGGCGACCTGCGCCGCATCAAGCAACAACCAGGAGAGACCCTCCAGAAGTACATCCAGCGCTTCAACAACACTCGCCTCAAGATCCCCAAGGTCACGGACGAGGCCATCATCTCCGTGTTCTCTGACGGCATCCGCGATATCAAGATAAAGGAGGAGCTCGCTATCCACGAGGAGTTGTGCACATCTCAGGAGCTGTTCAACCTGGCGACCAAGTGCGCAAGGGCTGAGGAGGGGCACCTTTCCCTCCTCGAGCTGCCAGCTGCGGGTGCAGAGGAGAAGAAGGCCAAGGCCAAGGACGTGAAGCGCAAGGAAGCAGATGTGCTCGCAGTGGAGCCGGACACCAAGCGGGGAAGAGATCAGCCCGAGTCATCCAAGAACAGCCGGCCGTTCTGCGCCTTCCACAACCTGAACACCCACAACACCAGTGACTCTCAAGAGCTCAGAGCTATTCGCGAAGGACGCCTCGGTCGACGCCCCGAGCGCAGCGACCGGGGCTACGGCCGAGGAGGAGGACATGGAGGCGGACGCTGGGACGACCGTGGCCCGCGCCAGGAGTGGTGCGACAGGCCTCGTGAGGACCGTTGGCAAGATCATCCTCGCGAGGGCGCCTGGAGGGACCAGCCTCGTGAGGATCGTCCTCAGGGCAACACCGGTCTTCCCCCGCTGCCGCCACCACCAAGAAGGAACGACGATAACCATCAGGACGGGGGGGCTGGGGGGCTTCCAGGAGCCTCGCGCTATCGCCTGCATCTTGGGCGGCGCTCAGGCCCCGGCCTCTCAGCGCATCTTCAAACAGTTCGCTCATGAGGTGAATGCAGTCCTCCCCAAGCTCGAGGCCAGGCGCCCGCTCAGGTGGTCCCAGTGCGCCATCACCTTCAACTCGGCAGATCAGCTCAAGTGCGCAGCCACCACTGGCGCCCTCCCAATGCTTTGTTCACCAATCATCAGCAATGTGCAAGTTACCAAGACCCTCATCGACGGCGGCGCAGGGCTCAACGTCCTGTCCGTCAACACGTTCGACAACCTCCAAGTCCCGTATGAGCAGCTTCAGCCTACCAAGCCTTTCTCAGGAGTGACCGACGGTTCCACCACACCGATAGGGCAGGTCTACCTACCTGTCACCTTCGGGGAACGCAAGAACTACCGCACCGAGCTCATCGACTTCGACGTCGCGCACATCCGTCTGCCATACAACGCCACCCTCGGGTATCCGGCCCTGGCCAAGTTCATGGCGGTCACCCACCACGGCTACAACGTCCTCAAGATGCCGAGAAGCGGCGGAATCATCACGGTCCCATGTGAAGAGAGAGATGCGGTGTGCTCCCTCGAGCGCGCCTTCCAAGCTGCAGCAATCGACGACCCCGACAGCAAAGGCGAGGGCCCTCCTGAGGCCCTCCCCAAGAAGAAGAAGCAGTTGCGCCCTGCAGGATCTCAGGAGGGTGGCGACGCAGCTGGAGCCTCGTTAGGATCAGCGCCCGCTCCAGGGGCGCCTCCCTCCATCGCATAGGAAGGCGCGCCCGGCGCCCTCCTCGGGCAGGGCTCGGGGGCTCTCTTCTGGAGGGCCTCAGACCTTGCCAACCTCACGAGGGAGGCGCTTGGGCACCACTTGGAGGCGCGCTTCGCGGCATGTTTCCCTCAGGAGAACACATGGCAAGGAGTGCCCACCACTCAGGAGTTCATCACCAAGACCACTCAGGAACTGCAAGACGCAAGGACCATGCGCGGCGACCGCCGCTCACCAGGCGCAGCTCCCCATCCAGGCGAGGATGCCGGACTCCGCGTCTGCATCGACGTCCCAGGGCTCAACAGGGCCGCATCTCAGGAGCTTTTCTGGCCTTCGCGTGTGGGCCGTTGCGAGGGTCCACCACACAGCTACGTTCGCATGCCCTTCGGCTTGCCGAGCGTGGCGTCAGCCTATCAGCGCAACATGCGGCGTGTCCTGGCGGCTCAGGAGGCCAGGTACCACGCCGTCCTGGCATAGATGGAGACGGTCTTCAGGGAACCACCCGAGCCCCCAGAGCCTCCTGAGGCTCAGGGCCCCGGTGGCTCGTGAGGAGCCATTCCTTCGCCGCGTACCTTCAGCTGCCCCAACTCTCCTTCGTCAATAGAACCGGGTGACATTTTCCAAGTTCGTTTAGCTGGGAGCGCCCCTCGGGCTGCATTATTCCCAGGCCGCGTGGGTCCGTCCCTGTGGCATGTATCCCTTTTGCTTATGTCTTTAGCTTACCCTGTTGGGGGCGCCGCTCGGGCTGCGTCATCCCCAAGCCGCTCGGGCTTAACCAGTGGTATGCATCTTTCTGCATTTACCCGAGCTGATTTGCCTTCCATGCTTAACTTGCCTATGAGTACCACCTGCTCGATCGTCGCCTCCAACGGGGCCTCCTCACAATGGCACGGCGCTGGTGCATGGGTCCGTCCCTGCCACGTCGACAAATCTGAGAGGTCGAGCTCTGGCTCGCGGCACGCCCCGCGCACGTCACCTCATCAGGCCCTCAGTGTCTTCACCTCCTCGGGAACAACCAGCGGCAGGCTGGCAACCATAATGGCAAATCCATGTTTCTCCTTGTGCTGGCTTGCAGGAATATCACGAGAATAGCACCAGGCGGCACCGCGACCTCCCACCTCTTCGAAGTAATCCGCTTGCACGTTAAAAGGGGGGCTCCTGAGCATCGCGACTCAGGAGCTCTTACTGGCTCTCCAGCCCTCACCCCCTGGCCTTGACCACGGCATCGCGACCTGGCATACCAGCGGCGGCTGAGCTCGCTCGAGGGCCGGGACCTGAGGACGTAGAGCACGAAGGAAAGCATTGGAAGGGGAAGGACCCGTACGAGCCTAACCAAGCTACACTGCGGATGGTTGCGCGCAGGCCTAGCGCACCACGAGGAATCGACTCGGAATCGGCCAGATAAGTCTCGCGTGCAGATTGGCTAGTTGTTGGAGCCTAGATGTTGGTGCTCGCCGCGTCCCTGTTGAGGCCACGTCGCCTCCCTTTCCTGCCTTACCATGGCCGCTTGAGCGCTAAAGGGGACCTCCTGAGCATCGCGCCTCAGGGGCTCTTACTGTACCTCGGGCCGCTCACCTCCTGGCCTTTACCACAGCACGTGACCTGGCATACCAGCGACGGCTCCAGCCTGCCTGGGGACCGGGACCTCTCAGCGTAGAGCAACAAGCTATCGCGAGGTTGGAAAGGGGAGACCGAGCCTGAACAGGACATGCGTTCGCAAATTTTCATAATGGGGAATACATACGCAAGAGACATTACAGACCCTTGACACACCCCCACGGGGTACTTCCTGATTCTTCACAGGGAACAAAAGCAAGAACTAAGAAGAATCCTATCTACACCCTCCCGTGGCGGATGCCATCATCAACAGTGGGCCACGGGAGGCCGGCGCCGACCCCATCCAGATCAGCGGCGGCGGCTGGACGCCGCGGCTCTGCTCCGAGCCCGGCGAGAGCTCGGGGGCACGTAGCTGTCGTCGCTCGTCTCCGGACTCTCTTAGAGCTCATGAGAGTCGCTAGACTCCCAGGGGCTGCTGCTGCTGGAGTAGCCACGAGAGGAGCGCGCGTCAGCCTGGCGCTCCCCTCCAGGGCAACACTCCAGGCGGCGGCCCTCCGCATCGAAGACCTTGAAGAAGAGCGTGGAGGTGCCGTCGAACTCAAAGTGAATCGCGAGGGCGCCCTCCGCACGGCAAACCTGCGCCGCCTCACCCCAGCCGCGGATCATGAAGATCTTGCCGTCGGGGACCGCTTCGATCTCTGCTCCGGTCACCGGAGCGTTGCAGTCGGCATGCTATAGCCAGAGCTCGAGAGGTCCCCGTGGCGGCATCACATCAGAGAAGAACCGCGGGAGGCGATCCAAGAGCTTGGAGGCATCGGCGCCCATAGCACCAGCTCGTGCGAGGAGTCCGCGGCGTGGATTCCACGAGCAACCGCACGCATCGCCGTCGCGCGGCGACCACAGGCGCGGCGCGGGCGGCGCCGCTCGTCGCTTCGCCCTCCTGAGCCCTCGGGTCGGGCATACAAGGGTAGCGGATACCCTGGAGGAGGCTGCTCGCACCAAGGCCTCGTCACCACCTGCATCGCTGCTTTGTCGTGACGGTGAACCGGCCTCTTCTTCGATGGAAGCGGTCCCGGATCATCGCGGGGGGGCTTCCCTTTCTCTTCAGCGGAGAACCTTCGGATGGGCGCCATTATTGCTAGCAGTGGAGCAAGGAGGAGCGAGCAAGGAAGAGATGGGCGACGGGGGCTCCGCCCCCCTCCCCATTTATAGCAGAAGAAGGCCAACCGGCGCCTCCCACGATCGCAGGTAATGATGGTTTTCCTTGCATGCCGCAGGGACTTGTCAAATCGAGCAGTTGCCGAGGGAGCATGGGGAAGTGGAGACGCCAACGTCCAATCAACCGCCACGCGTCGACCTAGGCTGCAGGCTTTTGGCTCCCGCGGCACTCCGTACTTGACCCTTGGCTTCGCCGCGAAGCCAAGCCCGGGGGCTACTGTCGACGTTCTGGGAACGGGGGTCCCCAGACTTGCCTGCCTGCAGCCCACGGCGTGGCTATGCTAGCGGGCCTATACAACCCATCTTTATCAACAAGGCGTTCAAGACCTTCGCGAGGGGCCAAGCCTCACGAGGCAGACGACGCAAGACCCTTCTCAGGAGCGGCCTCTCCAGGCTACCTCGCGAGGAGCAGAGATATCAAGGCGGGGCAAACCTCATGAGGCTCTTGTGATGTGAGCCATGACGATCGACACCAGGCGGGCGCCAGCGCGTGCAGCGTCCTTGTTTCCTCTTTGGTGCTAAGGAGGCAGGCGCAGGCGCGGAGTACCGAGGCATCAAGCAAAGGTTTCCATATCGGTGCAACAAGACCAAGACCAGCAGGACGGCAATATGGAGGTCACCATGGAGCCCAAGACGGCGTCATCATCAGAACCTTTTGCAGGCAAAGACCACTTTTGTCAGGATAGCTTGTACTAGTTGTCCCCTTTCAAATTTGCCCGCCATTGTTGGCTCCCTTCCCGCTCAATATTTGGGAAGAGGACCAGGGCCTATATAAGTAGGGCTAACCACCACAGTAGAGGGATGGAGTTCTCATCCACAAGTCCACAGAGCACAAGAACACCTCGACCTCCGGAGGCTGTTCTTCCCCTTGTACTGTTCATCATCAGCCCAAGAGGCAATCCACCACCACACACTGGAGTAGGGTATTACACCACTATGGTGGCCCGAACCAGTATAAATCTCGTGTCTTTCTGTGTTGCGAGTTCGTCGAGTTCGTCTGCGAGATCTTAGCGAGCTAGGGCGTGGATCGGTAGGAGGGAAAGAACTTCGCGCGCACCCCAGAGTTTGAACCTTAAGGGTTTTTCCGGAACCCCACATCCGACAAGGCTCGGTGCCCGAGGAACCAACTTCAGTGACTTAATGACGCACCAGGACGCTTGGCCTCACCGGAATGCGCTACTTAAAGCGGCAACGCCCAGCTAACCTCCAAACCATAGCGCATCGTCCTACTACCTGGCACCACATCCGCCATGATCGCGAGCGCGAACGCTCTACAGAGAGCTTGTCTTCAAGGATGAAGCTCGAGGTCGCCGCCCTCGCTCAAGTCACCGCACAAGCAGTGGCCACGCTGGCGGCCGACGACGGGAGCACCGTCAGCCACGCGTCCTACTTGCCGCCGTCCAACGTCCGGCACCGCCGAGGTTGGGGACTCCTCCGAGGATGAGTAGGGCATGGTGTGCCAACTGGCTGGTCCGTCTCCCGTGTTCTACTTTTCCTCGCAGGAGACCGCACCTTCACTTCACGGGTCTTGAACCCCGCCCCCGTACATGGAGATCGCAGATGGAGGACGTCAGTCGCCGCCGTAGAATAGGTTTAGGGTCGGGTTTCTTTTTATTTTTTCTGTCCTATAAAAGTTCGAAATGTAATTAAAATATGCCGTGTTTGCATTAATCTCGGCCGGTGTATATGAACTTTAACAATAATATAGTATATTGTAGGAGTACTAGCAAGATGCTCGTGCGTTGCACGGAAGATCAAGATCTTGTGGGAGAAAAGGATGGACGAGGGAAGGCCTTATCTGCAAATGCACATTCACGCATTTCACATCTTTCTACATCTACGGGAACCTACGAAAGGGTTAACGTAAACTGCCTCTCTCTCTCTCCTCCCCTGATTTTCATGGTGGTGGGCCCCTCCCTCCCCCCAATCTACAATCAACAGCTCACACGTTTCACATTACGTTAATTACGTAACTGGGATTACGTAGGTGTAGCATTACTCGTCCTAAAAAACCCAACTAAGCCAACCTCCCAGCATATCGAGCAGGAAAAGACCCAGCCGCGTCGTTTTAGTCGGGATTACCGGATTACTAGTAGTAGTATCGATGGATCGCGTGAAGCAACAATTTTTTTAAGGGGGCGAAGCACCTAGTTTAAAAGTAAAAAAGGCGGTACACTCATAGCACCCCTGTCGCGGTCGCATTGCACCTCACACACGTTCGGTCCTGCACACGGCTCACGCAGATGGAACGCGCTTTGGCTTGCCTCTTCACTGACACGTGGGACTGCACTTGGAGAAACCGACCATGACCCAAACTCCCCCCGCCCACCGCGCGAAAATCCTCCCCCCCCACCCAAAAATTCCCCCCAAATCCTAGATTCGACCGCCCTTCGGCTAACTAGCGAATAATATTCCCCAAACCCCCCTCCCCCCCCCCCCGCCGCGCCGATACGTCGGCACTGCGGTTCGTCGAGGGGACGCACGGCGATCCTCTCGCTCCCACAGTACACTCTCATAGACTGCCGTCCTCTAGCCGCGCCGCCACCGCTGGCGACGTTCTTGTAGAGGTGCATGGCGGTCAGCGCCGCCACCGCTGGCGACGTTCGTGTGGAGACGCACGGCGGTCAGCTTCTCCCACGGTACGCGCATTCTAGACAGAGGCCCCGTGCATGTCGGTGTAGCGCTGAATGTTAGCTGATAGATGTTGTTAATCTTACTGTTTGCCGAAGTAGTTTACAGTCAATATGCTCTGCTTAAGAAGCTTCCTTGCCCTGTTCTGCACTCAATCTGCTTAGCTGAGATGGCATGCCAAGGCCGATTAGTTGCTAAAATATCCTGCCATATATTTATTGTGACGTAGATTGCCATGGTCTAGTAGCCAATCTGTTAGGTGAAATAGCTCTACACCGTTTTATACTCGATCTTTGTTGCTGCGATGGCCTTCGATAGTTCGATGGTTGTGTGCTCGGCCTCATTGACTGCTGAAATAGCCTACCATAATTTAGCACTCAAATTTGTTTGCTGAATTAGCTTTATATATATTTCGTTACTTAGATCTGCTCGTCCAAATATCTTGCCATAGCTTTAGAAATCGACCTAGGTATTTTTTTCTGGACTTCATAAAAAAGCATATATGTTTTTCCTGTAATATCTAGTAGAACAACTAATTTGTATGTCTCATAGATGGACAGGACTTGGATAACTTCTGCTCGAAGATTCTCCGCTGCATATGTCCAGGGGGTTGAAAACTTCATGAACTTTATCAGAGCTGAGTACGGTGGTCCGAAATCGGATGTGCTCTGCCTGTGTGGCAGTTGTATGCATTCAGTTACAAGACCCTAGTCAACTGTGCAAAATCATCTTCACTTGTATGGGATGTCGGTCACATATACTAGGTGGGTTCATCATGGTGAAGCTGTGAACGTCAATGTTATTGACTACGTGGAATCAGCAGATCACCATCTTGATCTGCCTGATGCTCAGGTGGAAGAGGAGGAGGAGGTGGTGGAGGAGCCAGTGAGTTTGACCAACATTGAAACAATGCTACGAAATGCTCGTGCATTCCGTGAACTTTCACCTGCAGAAGAAAAAACGGTGGGCCCGCATGTTGGGACAATGCAACGTGGCTATCACCCCAGGAAATAAGTTGTCGGTATTCTCAGCTATGGTCACCTTTCTTCAGGTGAAGACATCTGAGCGGATGACCAACAAATCATTCGATCCGATGTTGGCTGCTTTCCGCAAAGCTTTCCCAGTTGCGTCTGAGCTGCCACACACCTACAGTAAAATGAAGAATTTCCTTCGTGCAGTTGGAATTGGAATGATATGATCCATGTTTGTAAGAATAATTGTGTTCTGTTCCGGGAGGATTATGCCAACTTAAGTGAATGCCCGAAATGCAAATCATCAAGATGGAAACATGGCGATGCTGTGAAGAGGATTCTGTAACACCCCGGATGTAACTTTCCATATTTGTAACTCCAACTCTTGCCATTTTCGGCTATGTGTTATGATATTCCCTCTGTGGTTGGGTTTTGTTTTTCGTTTTGCATTTTGTTCATGTCATGCATCTCATATCATGTCATCATGTGCATTGCATTTGCATACGTGTTCGTCTCTTGCATCCGAGCATTTTCCCCGTTGTCCGTTTTGCAATCCGGCACTCCCACCTCCTCCGGCGCACCCCTCTTGTTTCGTTTCGTGAGCGGGTGTTGAACATTCTCGGAATGGACCGAGGCTTGCCAAGTGGCCTTGGTATACCACCGATAGACCACCTGTCAAGTTTCGTGCCATTTGGAGGTCGTTTGGTACTCCAACGGTTAACCGGGTAACCGCAAAGTCCTTTTGTGTGTTGCAGAAAACCCCCCTTCAAACAGCCCAAAACCCCTCTAAGTCTCTTCCATGCTCTAGGTCGCTCGATCACGATCGTGTGGGCGAAAACCGTGCTCCATTTGGACTCTCCTAGCTCCCTCTACCTATAAAACACCTCCCCCCTTCGAAATATTCGCAGATCAAACCCTAGAAAAATCTCCCCGCCGCCACCGGACGTGTCCACCGCCGCCGGACGAAAACCTGCCGCCGCGCCCCGCCCACTCACAGTGTGCCACGTCAGCACCGTACGCCGCGCCGCCGCGCGAGCCCGCGAGGCCCGCGTCGGGCCCCCGCGGCCCACATCGCCTTCCCCGCCGCCCGTCTCCTCCAGCGCCGCCGCCCCGCCGCCGAGCCGCCGTCCCCCGCGCCCGTCGCCGGCCGGCCGCCGCTCCGGCAACCTCGGTGCCCCGTCGCCCGCGCCCCGGCGGCCTCCCCCCTCTCCGCGCGCACGGCGCCGCCCACGCCGCCGACCCCTTCTCCCTCCTCGTCGCCGGCGTCCTCCCCGAGTCCTCCCCGCCGGCGCCTCCTCTCCCCCGTCTCCGGCAGCAACTCCGAAAGCCCCGGCGAAGCCGAGCTCGACGCCCGATCCAGATCTGGTTGACTTTCTCCCCTCTCTCAAATATTCTAAGTCCCCGAAATATTTGCATAACATGCTCATGTTCATCGCATCATAACTCTCTGCATATAACTCTGTTTCATGCGTGTAATATATCGAAATGTTCGCCTCGAGATGCTCTTCATTTTGTTCCATTGCACCATGTTTATTTGAGTCCATCTTGATGCCCAAATCTCTGGTGCAAGAGTGCTAGTTGCTGTTATCTGCTGTTACTTATCAGAACTCGGTGATTTGTTATTTTTGTTGCCATTGATGTGTGCATCTTATGGGCATGAGTTCTACATGTGTTTTGATGTATGCCATGCCATCTTTACAGAGGTGTATGCCATGTATTTTTGTGATCTCTGTGGTGACTAGCACAAGCATGCAAACTAGGCTTCGTGATGTTTCTGATTTCAGGGACTTAGTAATTTTACTATGTCTGTGACTGCTGTTATTTTGTTGCCATGTATCCATGTGGCTACAGAGAGATCCGTGCTTATTCAGTAAGGATGTTTTGTATATATAGTTGTGCTCTATCCATCCATGCCCCTTTTTGCAATTATGGAGTGCCATAGCATGAACCAATCTTGCTCTACTTTTGCTATAAAATATTTCTGGCAGATTGTTAACATGATATTCAATTTTTCCAAGCTTGTTGTAGTTGATCCTTTCATGCTATGTATTTTCTCTTGCCATGGCTAGCTTCATAAACATGTCATCTTGCTGTAGGTATGCTTGTTTTGTCATGCGTTGCTTTGTGGTGAGTGCATCAAGCTCACAAAGATGCCTTCATATTACTGTTTCTGCCATGCTCTGTTTTCTGCTGTCTGAAACCTGTTAACGGAACTTGCTAAGTTTACATGGTTGCCATCATATCTCCTGGTCCTTTTTGGCTCATGGTTAGTAAGGGACTTTTTTTCTATACATTTAGTAGATTCATGCCATGCCTTGCTTTGCCATGTTAAGTTCCTGTAGCATATTGATTTCTTGCTCTGAACATTACTACCTGATGCTGTTTCTGCCATGTCCAGTAATTTCACCAAGTCTGTGAACCTGATATCTTTTGCACTTTTGTCATGCTTGTTTGAACCTGTTGTGGTGCGATCTAGCCGTAGCTCAGTGTTCATCTTTTGTCAAGCATCTCCTGTAGATTTCTACCATATGCTTTGTTGCGATGTTGGAGTGCTGTAGCATAGTTACTTGATGTATTCTAAGTGTTATCATGCTGTTAATCACAGATTCGTGTCATTCTTGTTTTGCTTGCCATTTGCAAACCGTGCATCCGTTTCCGGTGATCTTTATATCGATTTCGACCGAAATCATCTCATATTTCCAGTGGCATGCTTGGTTTGCCAAGTTACTGCCTTGTTCATCATTTTTCTTCCGGAGCACGCATATGCATCGCATATCATATCTTGCATATCATTCATGTGTTGCATCATGTTGCTTGTGCATTTCCCGTGATTGATTGTGGTTCCGTTTGCTTGTGTTCTTGTTTTGGGTAGAGCCGGGAGACGAGTTTGTGAATGAGGAACTTGTTGAGTACGCTTACGAGGATCAAGCTTTCGACAACTCTGAGAACCTTGCAGGCAAGATGACCATACCCTCGAAATCACTTCTATCTTTGCTTTGCTAGTTGTTCGTTCTATTGCCATGCTGCGCTATCTATCACTTGCTATATCATGCCTCCCATATTGCCATGTCAAGCCTCTAACCATCCTTTCCTAGCAAACCGTTGTTTGGCTAAGTTGTCGCTTTTGCTCAGCCCTTCTTATAGCGTTGCTAGTTGCAGGTGAAGTTGAAGTTGGTTCCATGTTGGTACATGGATATTTTGGGTTATCACAATATCTCTTAGTTAATTAATGCATCTATATATTTGGTAAAGGGTGGAAGGCTCGGCCTTATGCCTGGTGTTTTGTTCCACTCTTGCCGCCCTAGTTTCCGTCATACCGGTATTATGTTCCTTGAGTTTGCGTTCCTTACGCGGTTGGGTGATTTATGGGACCCCCTTGACAGTTCGCCTTGAATAAAACTCCTCCAGCAAGGCCCAACCTTGGTTTTACCATTTTCCACCTAAGCCTTTTTCCCTTGGGTTTTCGCGAGCCCGAGGGTCATCTTTATTTAAACCCCCGGGCCAGTGCTCCTCCGAGTGTTAGTCCAAACTAGAGCACCGTGCGGGACCGTCCCTTGGCAACTTGGGTTACGTTGGTACCTGTACGCTTAGCTTATCCGATGTGCCCTGAGAACGACATATGTGCAGCTCCTATCGGGATTTGTCGGCACAGCGGGTGGTCTTGCCGGTCTTGTTTTACCTTTGTCGAAATGTCTTATAAACCAGGATTCCAAGACTGATCGGGTCTTCCTGGGAGAAGGTTTATCCTTCGTTGACCGTGAGAGCTTATGATGGGCTAAGTTGGGACACCCCTGCAGGGTATTATCTTTCGAAAGCCGTGCCCGCGGTTATGAGGCAGATGGGAATTTGTTAATGTCCGGTTGTAGAGAATTTGTCACTTGACTTAATTAAAATACATCAACCGCGTGTGTAGCCGTGATGGTCTCTTCTCGGCGGAGTCCGGGAAGTGAACACGGTTTCTGGGTTATGTTTGACGTAAGTAGGAGTTCAGGATCACTTCTTGGTCATTACTAGTTGACGACCGTTTCGCTGTTTCTCTTCTCGCTCTCATTTGCGTATGTTAGCCACCATATATGCTTAGTGCTTGCTGCAGCTCCACCTCATTACACCATCCTTTCCTATAAGCTTAAATAGTCTTGATCTCGCGGGTGTGAGATTGCTGAGTCCTCGACTCACAGATTCTACCAAAACAGTTGCAGGTGCCGACGATGCCAGTGCAGATGACGCAACCGAGCTCAAGTGGGAGTTCGATGAGGAACGTGGTCGTTACTATGTTTCTTTTCCTGATGATCAGTAGTGGAGCCCAGTTGGGACGATCGGGATCTAGCATTTGGGGTTATCTTATTTTCATTTGGATTTGATCGTAGTCGGTCTATGTGTGGATTTTGGATGATGTATGAATTATATTTATGTATTGTGTGAAGTGGCGATTGTAAGCCAACTCTCGTTATCCCATTCTTGTTCATTACATGGGATTGTGTGAAGATGACCCTTCTTGCGACAAAACCACAATGCGGTTATGCCTCTAAGTCGTGCCTCGACACGTCGGAGATATAGCCGCATCGTGGGCATTATAGATTCCTCATAATGTTCTGAGATATTTTCCAATTACACCAAGATTGCAAAGGTTGTTTCATGATACTGAAACAAGAGAGGATATACTGTGGCATTCTAGGAACCAGGAGTACAGATATCAGAATGTAATGAGCCATCCGTCACATGGTAGTGAGTGGAAAAGCTTCAATCAGAAACACAAAAAGTTTGCTACTGACCCGAGAAACATTAGACTTGGCTTAGCTTCAGATGGATTTAACCCATTTGGCCACCAGAGCGCCACATATAGCATGTGGCCAGTGCTTGTTATCCCTTACAACATGCCTCCAAATGTCTGCACCAAAGAATCAAACTACATGATGGCCTTGCTCATCCCAGGTCCAAAAAGTCCTGGAAAGGATTTTGATTTGTTCATGGAGCCTCTTGTGGAGGAACTTCAACAGCTATGGAGGGGTGTTCTCACTCGAGACCTATATAGAAGCCCACCAGCTGATTTCTTTCTGTGTGCTGTTATAATTTGGTGCATCCATGATTATCCGGCTTTGGGCACTATGTCAGGGCGAACGACACATGGTTATAATGCATCTGTTCGCTGTGACAGGAATCCGCTGTCATACGCAATACTTAGCAAGATATGTTACATTGGACACCGATGTTTCCTTGCGAGGGACAAGCCGCATCCTAGAAAATACCGAAGACATGTGTTCAATGCAAAGCATGAAAACCGTGATGTGCCAAAGAGGCTCACCTCCGATGAGTTGCAAGTGGAATTAGAGAAGGTCAGGCATATTACACCAGGAAACTATCCTGGTAATGGTAGCGGGAAAAGGAAGTGTGGCAAGGCAGAAGAGAGATTATTGTTTACCCGCAGGTCCACTTTGTGGGACTTGGAGTATTGGAAAGATTTGGATCTGCGCCATAATCTTGATGTGATGCACATCGAGAAAAATATATGTGACAGCATTATCGGCACACTTCTTAATATTGAAGGCAAGATGAAGGATACCTTAAAATCTAGGGTTGATTTGACACACCCGGGTATCAGACAGGATTTGCAAGTGCAAGAGGGAGGTAAACCACGGGATATGGCACCAGCTGTGTACGTCTTGGACAAGGTAAAAAGAAAAGAATTCTGCGAGGTCCTATCACGTGTGAGATTCCCACATGGATTTGCTTCCAACCCTGAAAGGAGAGTCAGTGCAGATGGAAACAAGGTACAAGGGTTGAAAACTCATGACTGCCACGTCCTACTTCAAAGGGTTTTACCTGTTATCCTTAGAGGATTGGGCCGCCCTGACTTATACAGAGCAGTTGCAGAGTTGGGACAATTCTTCACGGAACTCTGCAGTAGAAATATCAGGATAGATGCTTTGGAGCGTCTTAGAGACAAGATACCAACTATGCTATGTGACCTTGGAAGATATATCCTCCAGCCTTCTTTGATGTGATGGTGCATTTGGATGTTCATCTACCTGAGGAGGCACTACTTAGAGGTCCAGTATAGTATGGCTGGATGTACCCTATTGAAAGGCGGCTAGGCACTTTCCAGCGCTATGTTAGGAACAGAGCTAGACCCGAGGGTTCCATTGCAGAGGCCTACATTGCTACAGAAGCGTTGACATTCTGCTCAAAATACATTGAAACAGCTGATCAGCTTAGCAAAGAGGTGGGTGAAGACAATCCCGGGCTCAATGTTTTTGATTATTATGTTCGAGTTACAGGGAAGAGTCGACAAGAGGACAAACCTAAAGATTTGGAAAAAATGGTTTGGTATGTGTTGAATAACTGTCCTGAGATACTACCTTATATCAAGTAAGTGCTAAGTACTGCAGCTTATACATCGTAATCTACTAAACTTGCAGCACATTCTTATATATTTAGATGTTTGACGCGGTCACTATGTTGTGCAACATCTACAAAAAGGAGTTACTGCCGCAAAATCCAAGAAACTTTGACAAACTGGTTATGGCAGGATTTGCGAAATGGTTCAAGAGCCATGTAAGCTTTTGAATTGCACTGTCAGTTTTTTAATATATTGAGTACATAAGATGATCAGCTTGTCTATTTTCTAACCATAGGTTAAGAAGATGCGGGAGGATGGGCAGGCAGTTGATGATGCCCTTTACTCACTAGCAATGGGTCCTGATACTCGGGTAAGACATTATGAATCTTGCATTGTTGGAGATGTTCGCTACAACACCCTTGCACGAGACGAAGGTAGGAAGACACAAAACAGTGCCATCATGAGCACGGATACGTATGACAAAGAGATAACTGAAATGTATGCTAACATAACAAACATTGTTCAGTTGCAGTATATCTCCAGTTTCGAGGATCATTGGTGTGTGGTTCTGTTGTGCTGTCGTTGGTATAACCTGTTTTCCAGGATCGCAAAACCCAGAGCTGACGATTATTTCAAATCCATCAATGTCAAGGCAGCGTACCAGACCAACGAGCCTTTTATTTTGGGAAATCAAGCAACACAGATATTTTTCTTGGAAGACACATTTGCACGTAGTGATGACTGGAGAGTATTGCAAAGGTTTGAGCAGAGGAATTCGTTTAATGACGTTGCACAACAAGATGATGCTTACACTGCTCCTGATGTACAAGATAACACAGATGTTCCTAATATCTTTGAGAACCATCACGTCAATGACGCCGGCGAAAAGATTGCCTGTCGTGTTGTGGACATACAAGAGTTGATCAAGAAGAAGCCAACGTTCGAGGACGTTGAGGACGAAGAAGAAGATGACACCGTGGGGAATTATGATTCAGACTGATACACATGGCGAAGATGTTGACGCTGCTGCTGCGGATGATGATTACATTGCTTTTGTCGTATTTGCCTGTCAGAAGACGTTTTTTTATCTACTATGTGAAATTGTGTTTGCTATGACAACTGAAACCTGATGAACATGTTGTTTAGTATTTTCCTGTGAGAACATCACTTGTTATGTATGCTGATTTGTGTTTGGTGATTGTATGATGACTAAAACATGATGACATTGTTGTTTAGTTGTACTCATATTTGGCTGTGAAACTTGAATTTGATGACATAGTTTGCTGTTGGACTGCAATTTGCTCGACGTCTTCGAATGAGAACAAAGCTGACCCGACAGGGCCTCTGCTAATTTATTATTTATTACCAAAAGGGCCTCTGCTATTTATTTATTTATGAGCAAAAGGGGATACCCGCTGATTTCCGTTAATAGAAATCATTAGATGTTCACAACACTACGCCTAGCCTGCTACAAATGTTTCATTAATTACTAGTTTTAGCAAAGTGCTCATGTCATAGCCACTGAATACATCATGAGTGCTACATACACTGCAAATAAAGAGACAATCATCCTACAGAGCACATCGATTTTGGCCATTATCTTCACAAGCTCTTTCATCTCCTCATTGCTGTCAAGGCGGTTCAGCAGTTGTTGCTTGGCCATGATCATAGGAACTGCATCCTTAACCTTCTGCTCTGCATCTTCCTCTTCTGTCGTTCCTTCAGTTACTTGTCCAACACCCCAACCTGCTGGTATTGGGATTCCTCGACTAACCAAATAATCAGCGTAGTTGCTCTCCCCCACATCAGCAACTTCCCAGAAATACAAATCACACGAATCTTCCCTTTTCTGCACGAATCAAATTGGAAGATCATCAACCAAACTATTAAAAAATCAGCAACTGAAAGCAGCAGAACAACACTTAAACATATTATTACCCCATGATTCGGGCATTTGTAGAAGACTCGCCCAGGGTTGAGGATTGTGGTTGAGACGCGATGGATGACTCTGCGTGATTTGCAGCAGTGGCACCACACCAACGGCAGCGGGTTGCAATGAGCAACCGGCTGCGGTGCGCGTGCCGGCGGGGGTGTGATGAGAACCACAGGCGATGGTACGGGTGGCGACTTGGTGCATATCTGGTTGTTGCCTGCTGAAGAGCAGGTGGATGAGCAGCCAGCGGACATGGTTGCTGCGGCCAGAGCTTCTGATGCCAGGCAGAGTAAGTAGAGAAGAGGAGAAGCGAACGTTGGATATGTCAGTTTCATTACTTGCAGAGTAGCACAACACCATATATAGTCATAGTCTAGGTTTGGATTCGAACCAGCTACAGGAGCACGTCTCTCTTTTTTCTAAAACTCAGCAACGTCTCTTTACTGGTACACTAGCTTGTTCTGTACGCCTTCTCAAGTCTTTGATTCCTCCACCTGACATATGGGACCCACCGAAAGGGCCTCTGTATTTCGTGAAAAAACATGCCCCCCCTGACAGGTCGGACCCACCAGCTATCTTCGCACGCAAGGAAGTGCCTCCTTATTACGCACAAAAAAATGAATACTCCCCCTGCCAGCTGGAACCCAGCATAGTGGGAGGCTGACTTGTGGGCCTACCAAGTTGACGGGGATGGAGGGCTTTGTCAACTTAGTCAATATGAACGATTCTAGCTCCAGTTACCATACGATGTTCATCCAACGGTCGTAGTGCTTCTTCAATCTCTGGTCTTCTTGCTCCAGCCGCCCAAACCAGCGCCAGTCATGTCGCGTGCTCCTACCTCCCGTGGCCGGCTGTGATGCTGTGGAGGCCTCACCGCCCCCTACTACTCCCACCGCTGGCCAGGGCATCCCTCTACTCACCCACACCCCCTGTTATTCTGCGGCGACGGCAACCTCACACCGTAGCCGAACCAGTGAACCCTCGTACTCCTCTCTGCGTGGGCATCCACTGCTGCGTCTTCCCCGGCTCCGCGTCGTCCCCTTCCTAGGCCTCGCCGTCGTCCACCGACTTGGTGCTCTCGGTGCGGTGTGGTCAATGTGGTCAATGACCGACTTCCATCGAAAGAGTACTGTACGTGGAGAGGTGACAGCTGGGTCCACGGCCGCAGCTGGGTCCACGGCCACAGCCTAGTTTTTTTGTGATTTGCAAGTAAGTCGCTTTGTCAGGCCTGTTGGGCTGCAAATCTTTCAAGACGAGGAGAGCTTCATTCGGCTGGCCGAGAAAATGGCCTATCAATAATGAGAAATGGGATGTACATTTTTAAAACACATCAAACCGGCAATTAGTTTCAAATTTCTTTTTTTCATTTTGAGATTTTAAATTGCATTGATTTTTATGCGTGGACAATTTGTTGGATTGTATATTGATATACATTTATTTTTAAAATCAGTTTGAATGTGACTCGAAATTTCGGGATTAAAAACAGTTCGGACCGCACCGAAATATGCAAAATTTCGTATAATTTTTTAACCGTGGCCACAATATGGGTTGTAATGCTAACAAAAAGAATATGGGCTAAAAAACCTTAAGAATTAGCAAATGCGCTGTAAATTATTAGAAATAATGGCAGATGGGCTGTATGCTGTTTTCCACAGATTTGAGGCTTTCCTTAAAAAAGGTCGACGCACAAGCAGTGACTGTTGGATGTCTATCCAACGGCCGTCGTGCTTCGTCAATCTCTGCTCTTCCTGCTCCAGCCGCTCAAACAAGCGCCGGCGGGACTGCCTGCTCCCTCCTCCTCGCGGCCGACTGTGCTGCCGCGTAGGCCTCACCGCCCCACGGTACTCCCATCGCTGGCCTAGCCATCCCTCTACTCACCCACACCTGCTATTATTCTCCGGCGACGGCTGACGAACCAGTAAACCGTCGTACAGTCGTACTCTCCTCCGTGTGGGAAACAACTACCAAGTCTTCCCTGGCTCCGTGTCGTTCCCTTCCTAGGCCTCGCCGTCGTCCACCGCCCCAGTGCTCTCGGCGCGGCCTAGTCAACATGGTCAACAACCGACATGCATCTGAAGTGGACTATATGTGGAGAGGCTGACAGCTGGGTCCACGGCCGCACGCAAGGAAATGCCTCCTTATTACGCGCAAAATAATGATTCCTCCACCTGACATCTGGGACCCACCGAAAGGGCCTTTGTATTTCATGAAAAAATGTTACTGCCGCTGACAGCTCGGACCCACCAGCTATATCTTTGCATGCAAGGAAGTGCCTCCTTATTACGCACAAAAAAAATGAATACACCCCCTGCTAGCTGGGACCCAGTATAGTGGCAGGCTGACTTGTGGGCCTGCTAAGTTGACGGGGACGGAGGGCTTTGTCAACTTAGTCAATATGCACGATTCTAGCTCCAGTGACCGTACGATGTCCATCCAATGGCCGTAGTGCTTCTTCAACCTCTGGTCTTCTTGCTCCAGCCGCCCAAAGCAGCGCCGGTCGTGCCTCGTGCTCCTGCCTCCCGTGGCCGACTGCGATGCCGCGGAGGCCTCACCGCCCCCTACTACTCCCATAGCTGGCCAGGCCATCCCTCTACTCACCCACACCCCCTGTTATCCTGCGGCGACGACAGCCTCACACCGCAACGAACCAGTGAACGCTCATACTCCTCTACGCGTGGGCATCCACTGCCGCGTCTTCCCCGGCTCCGCGTCGTCCCATTCCTAGGCCTCGCCGTTGTCCACCGCCCTGGTGCCCTCGGCGCGGCGTGGTCAACGTGGTCAAGGAACGGCTTCCATCGGACGTGGACTGTACGTGGAGAGGATGACAGCTGGGTCCACGGCCGCAGCAAGGAAGTGCCTCCAGATTACGCGGAAAATAATGATTCCTCCACCTGACAGCAGGGACCCACCAGACGGGCAACCGTATTTCGCGAAAAAAAATGTTTCCCCCTGACTGCTAGGACCCACCAGCTACATCTTCGCACGCAAGGAAGTGCGCCTGGGCAAAAGAAAAAATGATTCGCCCCTTGACTGCTGGGACCCACCAACTACATCTTCGCACGCAAGGAAGTGCCTGATAGTCGAGACCAACCTGATCGAAGCGTACGTAGTGTTGCCATTCTGGTCACGAATGTGTACGTACATACTGGTCGATGTAGAGGCGCGCACATGTCGTAGTAGAGGCACGCACGTAGCATGTACACGTATGTATAGCGGCCAGTGTGCAAGAAAGAAAATACGGCCACGTACGTACATACAGGCTGGGTATCGAACGCCTACCCGCGCATACGTACGGCCAGGGCTCGTGTACATGGCTGGGTCGGAACGGAGAAAGTGCGTCGTCGTCATGTTCATGGGGAGGCAACGGAATGCGTCGTGTTCATCGGGAGGCAACGGAACGCGTGGGAGCCAGCCGGCTTGGACGGAATAGCCGATGGAAATGAGGCCTGGCGTACCGCACAACGGAGGAAACGGCCTTGTGTTCGACCGGCCACAGTCGAAACGGGATCCTGTTCATCGGGAGGGGTCTGGCGTACTGCAAAATGGAGGAAACGGACCTACTACGGTCGAAATGGGGTCCTATTGATCGGGAGGGGTGTGGCGTACTGCAAAACAGAGGAAACAGACTTGTGTTGGAGCTATATGGTTGAAACGGGGGTCCTGTTCATTGGGAGGGGTGTGGCGTACCGCAAAACGGGACTCCACGGGATACTGTTCATCTCCACCGTCGACCCCCTCCAGCCTCCACAGGCTACTGTTCATCCACCTTCGTCCTCCTCTAGCCTCCACCCGCGACTGTTCATCCATGGGCTCCTGTTCATCCAGCCTCCACCGCGCGCTACTCCACCGGCTACTGTTCAACCAGCCCCCTCCACGGGCTCCTGTTCAACCACCCCTCCACGGGCTACTGTTCATCCAACCCTCCACCGTCTACTGTTCATCTAGCCCTCACCGTCTACTGTTTATCCAGCCCTCCACGGGGTGGTCCTGTTCATCCAGCCCTCCACGGGGTCCTGTTCATCCAGCCCCAACCGGCTCGATCGATCATGGTCCTGTTCATCCAGAGGCAACACCACGGGGTCCTGTTCATCCACCCCCGCCGGGAACTGTTCATCCAAACCCCCCAGCAACGCTCACTGTTCATCCAGAGGCAGCATCGATCGGCTTCAGTTAGCAGCAGTAGCGAAGGGATCGCTCGATCGGGTTCAGTTAAATGCCATCGATCGATCGCTCGGGTTCAGTAACGCGTAGCCTGCAGTGCAATCGCTCGGGTTCAGTAGGCGAACGCCTCGCTCGGGTTCAGTTAGAGCCCAACGCCTCGCACCCACGCGCGTGCGTGTACGAGAGAAACGCGCAAACCTCCGTGCATCGCTCGGCCCCGACCACCCACTGTAGCCGGGAACACCCCGATATTTTCCCCGCCCTCGCTTCTACCACGGTTTTTTCCATCATGGACGGCCCAAAGAATGTCATGCAGCTGCGTCTCCGGCCCGCCCAGGACGAAAAGCCCATTTTGTCATCATTTTTTGTCATAGAAGTAGGAGCCCACCAGATCTATGATGATACCGGGTTTTGTCACAATTATCGTCATAGAAGTGTCATAAGTATGACAGAAAAAAATTCCGTTCGGCCCAAAATGTCACGGATGTGTCTTTTTATTGTAGTGATAGATTTCTTTGCCTCTTGCATATCTTCAGGACTGAGAAATAGAATACCCCTTTTCTTCGGAGTTGGCTTAGGAGTTGGTTCAGAAAGTGTCCAATTGTTTTCATTAGTCAACATATTATTCAATAGCAATTCAGCTTGATCAACAGTTCTTTCCCTGAAAACACAACCAGCACAACTATCCAGGTGGTCCCTAGAAGCATCGGTTAGTCCATTATAAAAGATATCAAGTATTTCATTTTTCTTGAGAGGATGATCAGGCAAAGCATTAAGTAATTGGAGAAGCCTCCCCAAAGCTTGTGGGAGACTCTCTTCTTCAATTTGCACAAAATTATATATTTCCCTTAAAGCAGCTTGTTTCTTATGAGCAGGGAAATATTTAGCAGAGAAGTAGATTCCCCCACAGTTATACTAGCAAGAAAGTCTTTATATTCAGATTTGCGAGGTTCACTAGCATTACCCCACTTCGGGTGTTTACAAGCAGTATTAAAATCCTCTAAATCCATGGTATAAGATTTATCATAAAGATCAAACAGGACCATGTGAGAATTGCGTGATGATGTAAATTTAAACCTTCTCACAAAGGAGTCAGTTAGGTAGTAATGTTGGTGGCACTTATCTGACACGAAGCCCTCGAGTTCAGCATTACGCACATACGCGTTAAATTCCTCCTTAATGCCTGCTCAGACCATAAAATCTTCTGACGACCATTCACAAGGCCGCACTTGAGCTTCTCTTGGTAGTACATAGTCCGGCTCACGTATCACGAGCCTTGGTGCTTGCTTCCTTGAAGAACCACCTTGGTACATTTTCCTAAACATATTTCTTCCTCTGAAAAATATCTGACATTTTTAGTAACTTAAAATAAAAGTGAACCAAACTCAACAAAATTGATAGCAACTACTCCCACAAGTGCCTAGAGACTATATCATGCATTAGAACTACTTGGGACCAAATAAATTTGACATGCGAGCTCAAGAACAGGGTCACCTAAGTAGCAAAAAATTGCAATGAATAAAGCACTAGAACAAAAACTAATTGGACCATTGGAGGAGTCACATACCGAAGAATAATCCCCCAAAGCAGTTTTCTGAGTGGAGCTTTGAGCAAGGAGATCGAAAATCGCAGCAAAATGAGCTAGAACACGAGTTTGAGCTGTGTGGTGATTTTTTCTGGAGGAAGACGAAGTGTGTGGGTGCTGGAATAAGTGGAGGGGTCCACGTGGGGCCCATGAGGCAGGGGGCGCGCCCAGGGGGTGGGCGCACCCTGGACCCTCGTGGCCAGCTGGTGGCTCCCCCTGATGTGTTCTCAGTGCCAGATATTCTTAAATATTCTACAAAAAATCATATTTCAATTTCAGGGCATTTGGAGAACTTTTATTTTTGGGGTATTTTTTTATTGCAAGGATAATTCAGAAAACAACAGAAAATACTATTTTTGCTTTATTTAATCTAAATAACAGAAAGTAAAAGGAGGGTACAGAGAGTTGTGCTTTCTAACTTCATCCATCTCATGCTCATCAAAAGGAATCCATTAACAAGGTTGATCAAGTCTTGTTAACAAACTCTTCTGAATCGCATGAAACCGAAGAATTTTTGAATAGCACTAGGTTACCTCTATGGGGATATGCACGTCCCCAACAATAAGAATATCGTATTTCTTTTTGACAGTAGGAAGAGGAAATTCAAAACCTCCAATAGTAACCATTGGAATTTTTCCAACAGAATTGATACTGTGGACTTGAGGTTGTTTCCTCGGAAAGTGTACCGTGTGCTCATTACCATTAACATGAAAAGTGACATTGCCTTTGTTGCAATCAATAACAGCCCCTGTAGTATTCAAAAAGGGTCTTCCAATAATAATAGACATACTATCGTCCTCCGGAATATCAAGAATAACAAAGTCCGTTAAGATAGTAACGTTTGCAACCACAACAGGCACATCCTCACAAATACCGACAGGTATAGCAGTTGATTTATCGGCCATTTGCAAAGATATTTCAGTAGGTGTCAACTTATTCAAATCAAGTCTACGATATAAAGAGAGGGGCATAATACTAACTCCGGCTCCAAGATCACATAAAGCAGTTTTAACATAATTTATTTTAATGGAGCATGGTATAGTTGGTACTCCTGGATCTCCAAGTTTCTTAGGTATTCCACCTTCAAAAGTATAATTAGCAAGCATGGTGGAAATTTCAGCTTCTGGTATCTTTCTTTTATTAGTAATAATATCTTTCATATACTTAGCATAACGATTCATGTTAAGCATATCAGTCAAACGCATACGCAAAAAGATAGGTCTAATCATTTCAGCAAAGCGCACAAAATCCTCATCATCCTTTTTCTTTGATGGTTTAGGAGGAAAAGGCATGGATTTCTGAACCCATGGTTCTCTTTCTTTACCATGCTTCCTAGCAACGAAGTCTCTCTTATCATAATGTTGATTCTTTGATTGTGGGTTATCAAGATCAACAGCAGGTTCAATTTCTACATCATTGTTATTGCTAGCTTGAGCATCAACATGAACATCATCATTAATGTTGTCACTAGGTTCATGTTCATTACCAGATTGTGTTTTAGCATCAGAAATAGAAATATCATTGGGATTCTCAGGTGTGTCAACAACAGGTTCACTAGAAGCATGCAGAGTCCTATCATTTTTCTTTTTCTTCCTCTTAGAAGGACTAGTTGCATCAACATTAGTTCTCTGAGAATCTTGCTCAATTCTCTTAGGGTAGCCCTCAGGATACAAAGGTTCCTGAGTCATTTTACCCCCTCCAGTCATAACTCTAACAGCATTATCATTTTTCTTATTATTTAATTCATTGAGCAAATCATTTTGAGCTTTAAGCACTTGTTCTACTTGAGTGGTAACCATAGAAGCATGTTTACTAATAAGTTTAAGTTCACCTTTAACACTAGACATATAATCACTCAAGTGTTCAATCATATGAGCATTACGTTTCAATTGTCTACCAACGTAAGCATTGAAGTTTTCTTGTTTAACAATAAAATTATCAAACTCGTCTAAGCATTGGCTAGCAGACTTATAACGAGGAATATCACCTTCATCAAATCTATAGAGAGAATTTACCTTTACTACCTGTGTCGGATTATCAAGACCATGTATTCCTTCAATAGTTGGTAAATTCTTAACATCTTCAACTTTAATACCTTTTCTTTCATAGATTTCTTTGCCTCGTGCATATCTTTAGGACTGAGAAATAGAATACCCCTTTTCTTCAGAGTTGGCTTAGGAGTTGGTTCAGGAAGTGTCCAATTGTTTTCATTAGTCAACATATTATTCAATAGCAATTCAGCTTGATCAACAGTTCTTTCCCTGAAAACACAACCAGCACAAATATCCAGGTGGTCTCTGGAAGCATCGGTTAGTCCATCATAAAAGATATCAAGTATTTCATTTTTCTTGAGAGGATGATCAGGCAAAGCATTAAGTAATTGGAGAAGCCTCCCCCAAGCTTGTGGGAGAATCTCTTCTTCAATTTGCACAAAATTATATATTTCCCTTAAAGCAGCTTGTTTCTTATGAGCAGGGAAACATTTAGCAGAGAAGTAATAAATCATATCCTGGGGACTACGCACACAACCAGGATCAAGAGAATTAAACCATGTCTTAGCATCACCCTTTAATGAGAACGGAAATAACTTAAGTATATATATAGTAGTAGCGAATTTTTTCGTCATGAGTGAATAGGGTGGCTATATCATTTAATTTAGTAAGATGTGCCACAATAGTTTCAGACTCATAGCCATAAAAAGGATCAGATTCAACCAAAGTAATTATCTCAGGATCGACAGAGAAATCATAATCCTTATCAGTAATATAGATAGGTGAAGTAGAAAAAGCAAGGTCATA
Organism: Triticum aestivum; assembly: GCF_018294505.1. NCBI lineage: Eukaryota > Viridiplantae > Streptophyta > Magnoliopsida > Poales > Poaceae > Triticum > Triticum aestivum. The sequence goes on along the minus strand of NC_057814.1, from coordinate 95,957,905 downwards.
TTTCATTCTAGCATTCAAAGATTTTTCTTTCAGCTTAGCTAGTAATTTCTTAAGATCATATCTATCATTGCAAGCAAGAAAATCTCTAGCAGCTTCTTCATCCATAACATAACCCTCAGGCACAACAGGCAATTCATATCTAGGGGGAGAATCTTCATCATCACTTTCATCAATATTATCAGTTTCAATAATTTCATTCTCTCTAGCCCTAGCAAGTTGTTCATCAAGAAATTCACCTAGTGGCACATTATTATCAAGCATAGAAGTAGTTTCATCATAAGTATCATGCATAGCAGAAGTGGCATCATCAATAACATGCGAAATATCAGAATTAATAGCAGAACCAGGTTTAGGTGTCGCAAGTTTACTCAAAACAGAAGGAGAATCAAGTGTAGAGCTAGATGGCAGTTCCTTAACTCCCCTCGTAGTTGAGGGATAAATTTTGGTTTTTTCGTCTTTCAAGTTCCTCATAGTGATCAGTAGTTATAAATCCCAAGTGACTCAAAGAATAGAGCTATGCTCCCCAGCAACGGCGCCAGAAAATAGTCTTGATAACCCATAAGTATAGGGGATCGCAACAGTTTTTGAGGGTAGAGTATTCAACCCAAATTTATTGATTCGACACAAGGGGAGCCAAAGAATATTCTCAAGTATTAGCAGCTGAGTTGTCAATTCAACCACACCTGGATAACTTAATATCTGCAGCAAAGTATTTAGTAGCAAAGTAGTATGGAAGTAACGGTAACGGTGACAAAAGTAACAGTAGCAGTTTTGTAGTAATTGTAAAAGTGGCAACGGAAAAGTAACTAAGCAAAGATCAATATGTGAAAAGCTCGTAGGCATTGGATCAGTGATGGATAATTATGTCGGATGCGATTCCTCATGCAACAGTTATAACATAGGGTGACACAGAACTAGCTCCAGTTCATCAATGTAATGTAGGCATGTATTCGGAATATAGTCATACGTTGTCGGCGTTCTGGGAACGGGGATCCCCAGACTTGCCTGCCTGCGGCCCATGGCATGGCGCTGTGAGCGGGCCTGTACGGCCCATCTTCATCAACAAGGCATCCAAGACCCTCGCGAGGGGCCAAGCCTCGCGAGGCGGGCGGCACAAGGCCTCCTCAGGAGCGACCTCACCAGGCTAGCTCGCGAGGGGCAGAGAGATCAAGGCAAGGCAAACCTCGCGAGGTTCTCGTGACGTGAGCCATGACGATCGAGACCAGGCAGGTGCCAACGCGCACAGTGTCCTTATTTCCTCTTCTGTGCAAAGGGGGCAAGCGCAAGCGCGGAGTACCGAGGCATCAAGAAAAGGTTTCTATATCAATGCAACGAGACCAAGACCAGTAGGACGGCAAGACGGAGGTCACCAAGGAGCCCAAGGCAGCGTCACCACCCGAGCCTTTTGCAGGCGAAGACTACTTTTGTCAGGATAAGATGTACTAGCTGTCCCCTTCCAAATTGGCCGTTGTTGGCTCCCTTCCCGCTCAATATTTGGGAAGAGGACCAGGGCCTCTATAAATAGGACTAGCCACCACCGTAGGAAGGGATCGGATCTTTAGCTCATCCTCACACCCACCAAGCACAAGAGCACCTCGACCTCAGGAGGCTGTTCTTCCCCTTGTACTATTCATCCTCAGCCCGAGAGGCAATCCACCACCACCACACTGGAGTAGGGTATTGCACCACAACGGTGGCCCGAACCAGTATAAATCTTGTGTCCCTTGTGTTACGAGTTCGCCGGTGAGATCTTAGCAAGCTAGGGCGTGGATCGGTAGGGGGAAATCTTCGTGCGCACCCCAGTGTTCGAACCTTGAGGGTTTTGCCGGAACCCGTGATCCAACATTTGGTGCGCCAGGTAGGGGTGCGCCGTAGCTTTCCTTCCGTTGACCTGCGCTCCGTCGCCGCCGCGCTCCGCCCGCATGGCAGGCGTCTTGCTCCCGGCTCCGACGGCGGACGCCGACGACGGGGCCAGGGGGCTCCGAGCCCTGGCCCCCGCCTTGCAGCAGGTGCGGTGGCCGCCCAAGTTAAAGCCGGAGATGCCGCCGCGTTATGACGGCACGGCGGACCCGTCAGCTTTCCTGCTGGCATACGAGGCGGCCATCCTTGAGGCCGGAGGGGACGACAAGGTCATGGCCAACTGGCTTCCCATGGCCTCACTGGCGAGCCGCGCGCCTGGCTGCTCAACCTCCCCGGATCCACGGTGGCGTCTTGGGAGGAGCTGCGCGGTCTCTTCACTGCGTGTTACGCGGCACCAGCGCACCACGCGGTCACCGCCCTACTGGGCGGCTCTCAAGCACCGCCTTCTGACCGCCATATCAAGCCGTTCCTTCGCCAGATCGGCGCTGCTTCCAAGCGCTCGGGGGCTCCGCCGGGCTGCGCTGCGCCCGAAGCCGACCTCACCTTCGACTCAGAAGACCACCCCGTCACCACCGCCGGCTCGGGTATGCTCCCGATGCTCTGCACGCCCACCATCTGCAACGTGGCCGTCACCAAAACCCTCATCGACGGCGGCGCCGGCCTCAACATGCTCTCCATGGAGGCCTTCAGCCTTCTTCACGTACCGCTCAAGCGGCTTAGCCTCAGCAAGCCTTTCTCAGGAGTTGGCGGCGGCACCGCCCACTCCCTGGGGCAGATCCGCCTCCCCGTCACCTTTGGCATGCGCGACAACTACCGCACCGAACTAGTCGATTTCGACATCGCCCACATCAGCCTCCCGTACAATGCCATCCTCGGGTACCCAGCACTGGACCAATTCATGGCAGCGACCCAACCGGCCTACAACCTCATGAAGATGCCTAGAAGCAAGGGCGTCCTCACCATCAAGGGGGACGCCAAGGAGGCCCTAGCAGCGCTCAAGCTTGCCCTCAAGACCGTCGCGGCAGCGCAGCCCGTCGACGCGGGTGCCTCCGAACCCGAGGGAGCCGCACCAACCAAGAAGAAGCAGTTGTTCACCCAAGACAAGGCAGAAACCAAGCAAGTGTCGGTCGATGAGGACGGGTCCTCAGGAGCCACCTTTACCATAGGTGCCGGCCTCGACCCAAGCCAAGAGGAAGCATTGGTGAAGTTCTTGTGCGCAAACAAGGAGATATTTGCATGGGAACCCCAGCAGGTGGTGGGGGTCCCGAGAGAGGTGATTCAGCATCACTTAAGGGTGTGCCCCAATGTGCGCCCTGTGAAGCAGCGGATGAGACGGCAGTCCACGGAGAAGCAGGCCTTCATCATCCAGGAAAGCCGCAAGTTAGAGGCGGCGGGTGCCATTCGCGAGGTTCAGTACCCCGAATGGCTGGCAAACCCCGTCGTTGTGCCGAAGAAAGGAGGGAAAGAGCGAATGTGCGTCGACTTCACTAACCTCAACAAGGCCTGCCCCCAAGATCCGTTCCCTCTTCCACGCATTGACCAAATCGTCGACTCCACCACCGAGTGCGACCTGCTGTGCTTCCTAGATGCGTTCTCAGGGTATCACCAGATCAAGATGGCGGTAGAAGATGTAGAGAAGACAGCCTTCCTAACCCCGTGCGGGGTGTACTGCTACACTTGCATGCCTTTCGGACTGTGCCACGTGGGGGACGACCTTTCAGCGGTTGATGCACATCGCCTTAGGGCGACAGCTCGGGAGAAACGTGAAGGCCTACGTCGACGACATTGTGGTGAAGACTCGGGAGGCCAGAACCTTGATCCAAGATCTGGAGGAGACTTTCGCGAGCCTACGCCAGGTGAACTTGCTACTTAACCCGGAGAAGTGCGTGTTTGGCGTCCCCTCGGGCAAGCTGCTGGGTTACCTCGTGTCCCACAGAGGGATCGAGGCGAACCCAGAAAACATCAAAGCCGTTGAAGACATGAGCCCACCGCAGACCCTCAAGGAAATGCAGAAGCTAGCTGGTCGGGTAACTGCGCTGGGGCGCTTCATCTCCAAGCTGGGCGAGTGTGCCCTGCCCTTCTTCAAGCTGATGAAGAAGAAGGGCCTGTTCGAGTGGACCCCGGAGGCCGACCGAGCTTTTTAAGACCTCAAGAAATACCTGACCAGCCCTCCAGTGATGGTGGCGCCACGGCCCCTCGAGCCCCTGGTGCTTTATCTTGCCGCCACCCCGTACTCCGCACGGCTCTGGTGGCGTTTCGGGAGGAGCACCAGGCCAAAGGCGCGTCGCACCACGCCACACCGCCAGCTGAGTTGACGCAAGATCAAGAAGGCGCCGCAAGAACCGCAGCAGCATCGACAGAGGACCAAGCTCGGCAGGGCGACACCGCCAAGGTCCCGACAAGCGGTCAGGCGTCGGGGGTTTCACTACCCCAGGAGACACCCCAACTCCCGCAAGACGCGAGCCTCACCAACGCGCCTGCTCTCGTCGAGCACCCGGTGTATTTTGTCAGCACGGTGTTACGGGAAGCAAGGGCACGGTATCCCATGCCTCAGAAACTCTTGCCCGCGCTCTTAGTGGCCTCACGAAAGTTGCGGCACTACTTCCAGGGTCACCCCATCAAGGTCGTTTCAGCCTACCCATTGGAGAGGGTGCTCAGGAGCCCCAACTCTGCTGGGAGGGTCGCTGAGTGGAACATCGAGCTGCATGCGTTCCAGTTGGAGTTCAGCACTACCAGGGCCATCAAGGGAGCTGCACTCGCTGATTTCGTGGCAGAATGGACAGATGGCCCGACGCTTGAAGTAGGCGAGGACCGGTCCACCTCGCCGGGAAGTGAGGTGCCAGACGGCTGGGTCATGTATTTCGATGGCGCCTTCGCGCATTAGGGCGTGGGGGCTGGAGCAGTACTCATCTCGCCCACTCAGGACAAGCTCTACTACGATGTGCAGCTCTGCTTTCAGCAGGGCGAGAAGGTCTCCAACAACATTGCAGAATACGAAGGCCTTATAGCTGGCCTGGTAGCTGCGGCAGCCCTGGGGGTGAAGCGCCTCACCGTTAGGGGCAACTCGTAGCTTCTCGTCAATTTCTCCAACAAGGTATACGAGCCGAAGGACGAGCATATGGAGGCATACCTCGGGGAGGTGCGCAAGATGGAGAAGCAGTTCCTGGGCCTAGAGTTGCAGCACGTGCCCCGTGGCACCAACAAGGAAGCTGACGACATCGCCCGAAGGGCGTCCAAGCAGCATCCCCATGAGCCTGGCGTCTTCGAGGAGCGGCTCTTCAAGCCATCAGCGACACCACCACTTTCAAGGACAGCTCAGCCTCGAGAGGAACTCCCGCAGCCGCCTTCCACAGGAGCCCCAGCCTGTGGCCCGACCTCGGGAGCGCGCCTACTCTTGGCGCTCGAGCCCCAGGAGGAATGCTGGACCAAGGAATTCAAGGAGTACCTGATGCAAGGGACGCTGCCGGAGAATTAGGAGGATGCGGAGCGCGTGGCCCGGCAGGCCACGGCGTACTGCATTCGGGACGGTGAGTTATACAGGAAGCGACCAAATGACGTTTCATTGCGTTGCATTTCCAGAGACCAGGGGAAGGAGTTGCTATCTGACATACACGATGGGGACTGCGGGCACCACTCGTCATCGCGGACCCTCATCGGCAAGGTATTCCGCAGCGGATTCTACTGGCCCATGGCACTCAACGACGCGGCCGAGCTGGTGAAGTCTTGTGATGCCTACCAGTTCCACGCCAAGCAGATCCATCAGCCGGCTCATGGCCTCCGTACCATTCCGCTCACATGGTCGTTCGCGGTTTGGGGGCTGGATATCTTGGGCCCGTTCCCTCGAGCACCTGGGGGCTACCGCTACCTCTACGTCGCCATCAACAAGTTCACCAAGTGGGCGGAGGTGGAAGCCGTTCGAACTATCCCAGCTGGCTCCGCAGTCAAGTTCATCAAGGGTCTCATGACAACGGCTCACAGTTCACTAGCAACCTCTTCAAAACATACTGTGCTAACCTTGGAACGCAGATCTGCTACGCTTCGGTGGTGTACCCCAGGAGCAATGGTCAGGCCGAACGCGCCAACGCAGAGGTCCTGAGGGGCCTCAAGACCAGGACTTTCAAGAAGAAGCTCGAGGCTTGCGGCAGGGGCTGGCACGATGAGCTCCAATCCGTGCTGTGGTCCATCCGCACCACCGCCACCAAGCCAACGGGCGAGACCCCGTTCTTCCTCGTCTACGGAGCTGAAGCGGTCCTCCCTCACGAGGTCAAGCATCGCTCCGCACGGGTCCTGGCATTTGATGAAACGCAGCAGGACGCCACACGGGAGATGGACCTCGTGCTGGGGGAGGAACGTCGTCGCGAAGCTGCACTGCGGGCGGCAAGGTACCAGCAGGCGCTGCGGCGGTACCACTGCCGCAACATCCGCTCCAGGACGCTCGAGGCGGGCGACCGCGTCCTGAGGCGGGTCCTTTCCAGGGAAGGGCTGCACAAGCTCTCACCCATGTGGGAGGGGCCGTTCAAGGTCGTCCATGTCTCCAGGCCTGCCATCGTGCGCCTGGAGACGCAGGACGGGGTACCCGTCCAGAACACCTGGAACATCAAGCACCTCTGGAAGTTCTACCCATGAAGAAGGCCCAGTGCCTGTGAAGAAAGGCCCAGTGCCTGTGAAGAAGGCCCGGTGCCTGTGAAGAATCACCGTCCGTGACACGTAATAACGAGTGGGGCTGTACACGCCCCGGAGTCTAAGGAGTGCCGCCCTCGGGCCTCGGGGGCTCCCTCCCACGTCCTAGTGGCAGCACTTAGCTCCACGCTGGTGAGAAGACTTGAAGACTAGACTAGGTGCCAGACGAGGCTTTTCATTTGCTTTCTGTAGTTGGTTCGCCTCCTTTTAGTTGAAGTTTGCCCCTGGGGTTCCTTGCTGGTTTGGTTCTGTCGCTCTTTGCCACCGTTTCCGACTCTGGTTTAACTGGTTCTCTCTCTCGCACACCTCGCGAGGGGGCTGGGCAGGTCCCTTCGCGAGCATTTTCCCTTTCCTCTCCTCTGCCCCTCGTCTATTTTTTCGCGAGCATCCTCGTTTGAGCCCACAAGCTGGCGCACCTCTCCTAATCCATGCCCCTCGGGCATCGCGATACAAAGCGCTGGGCCAAGGCTCGGGTGAATGATAAGCCTCCTAGCGAGCCTCCTAACGAATTTTTTGCAGTTCCTAAACGCCCACTGAGTCAAGAAAGGCCTTGACAGGCACCAGGAAACAAGTGCCTCACGAAGAGGAGGCTACCCCGAACGTGCCAAGCTAAGTTATCTCTGCACAAAATAATGACACAACATGGAAACAACAAACATAGCATAATAATTGAGGGATCATAGTTCGATACACGCCCCTCCGGGGCCCATACTAGTTTCCTTTTGATGCAGAAAGGAAAGGAAGAACAAAACAAAAGCAGCGCCTGCCCCTACAGCGGACCACGGGGGCAGGCCCTTGGCGTCGTCCTGACCTCAGTCGGACCCCTCCTCACGCTTCACGGAGACGCGGCGACGAGACGACCCGCTGCCACCTTCGAAGCAAGCGCGGCGGCGTGGCGGCTGGTCGTAGCCACCACTGCTGGAGCTGCCGCCGAGGGAAGAGCCACCGTAGCTGGACGAGGCGCGGCCGGCACCAAGGGCGAGCTCGCCCTCGTCCTCGTCGCGGATGTCGCCAAGGCCAAGCACCTCCCCGCGGTCGTTCACCTCGGGGCAGCACCCGGCGCGACGACCATCCTCCCCAAACACCCTCACATAGAGGGTCGCGTCACCATCATACTTGAAATGGAGGGCGCACCGCCTGCCCAGGCCGCGCGTGCGAGCGAACGTCTGCCAACCGCAAGCCAGGGCTATGTTGCCCGTGGCGGAGGCCTCCACCACGACCCAAGAAGCCCTGCTGCAGCAACCGTCCGCCTGCAGCCAAAACCCGCCTGGACCAGAGGCTGGCAGCTCATCGATGAAGAAGCGCGGGAGTTGAAGCCAGTTGCCGACCGGATTCTCTGACCAGACGACGAACTCCGGCAGCACCTCTACTGAGTGGAAGCGCGGCCGGGGAGGCCGCGCAACCACGGCATGTCTCCCTTCATCGACGGGGCTGCCGCGACCGGAGCGACCCCTGCCACGCGCAGCGGCGCCACCCCGGGAGCGGGGGGCTGTCAGTGTCAGAACCGGCGGATCTCGGGTAGGGGGTCCCGAACTGTGCGTCTAAGGCTAATGGTAATAGGAGGCGGGGGACACAATGTTTACCCAGGTTCGGGCCCTCTCGATGGAGGTAATACCCTACTTCCTGCTTGATTGATCTTGATGATATGAGTATTACAAGTGTTGATCTACCACGAGATCGTAGAGGCTAAACCCTAGGAGCTAGCCTATGATTATGATTGTTGTTGTCCTACGGACTAAACCCTCCGGTTTATATAGACACCGGAGGGGGCTAGGGTTACACAGAGTCGGTTACAAGGGAGGAGATCTACATATCGGAATTGCCAATCTTTCCTTCCACGCAAAGGAGAGTCCCACCCGGACATGGGACGAAGTCTTCAATCTTGTATCTTCATAGTCCAACAGTCCGGCCAAAGTATATAGTCCGGCTGTCCGAGTACCGTCTAATCCAGGACTCCCTCTGTAGCCCCTGAACCAGGCTTCAATGACGATGAGTCTGGCGCGCAGATTGTCTTCGGCATTGCAAGGCGGGTTCTTCTCCAAATCTTGAGTACCTGTCGAGTAGTGTCCGGCTTCCCATGAATGTTGCACTCCTCGGCTTCTACGCCTAATAATGGCTATCTTCCACGTGTCGAGCGAATGCGAGAAGTCGGGGCATTTTTACACTTGCCACCCTAACCATGTGAGTAAATCGTCTATTTAAAGAGCCGGGGATCCTCAGATCCAGATCACACCATCCTCCCACAGCGAGTATCCATCGGAGCACGCCCGGAAAAGCCCATCCCATCATGGCCGGCCATCGCAACTCCTCCTCTCGCTCCCATAGCACTAAGCCAGGCAATTGGGAGAAGTGTTCCGTCCCCCACAGCCAATTAGTAGAGTTACAGACCCAGGGGTTTCTCCCTCCTGCGTATATGGTCCCCATCCGAGCCGGACTAGCCACTTACAACGGCGGGGAGCAAGCGGAGAGATTTCCCAACCCATCCATGGGGGAGCGGGTATGCCTTGTCCCTTACTTATTAAGGGGACTTGGATTTCCAATCCATCCGTTCCTCCGCTGGCTCCTGGAGTTCTACGGCCTCCAGCTGCATAACTTTACTCCCGCCTCCATATTACACATCGCTGGCTACGTCGCCCTTTGCGAGCTGTTTCTGGGCTGCGAAGCTCATTTCGAGCTATGGCAGAGGCTATTCTGCCTCGTGCCCCGTACATAGGAGGGGTCAATATATCAAGTGGGCGGAGCCGAAATATGGCGCATCGCCGGGACCGGATACCTATCCGGTACTCCGAAGAAGACATCCGAAGACTGGCCTTCTGAAAGTACATGTAGTCCCCATGTGTGGTTTTGGTAACTAAATGACAATCCTAATGGACTAATGTTTGCATTGAGATGTACATTTGAAGGAAAGTTCCATTTGCAATGCATGAAGAATCTTGGATGAATTGGTTGATGAAATCCATCAACATAAATATATGAATTGAGACTTGATAATGAATGACAATTCCTATGAAGAAACAATGACATCAAGTTATATAGGAAGGGTTAGGTGATTCTCATGGACTCGCATCGAGAGAGAGATTTCAAGTGTGTATGAGAGGATGACATCAAGTGTTGATGATCATGGTTGACAAGGGCAAGTTCAAGATAACTATCCCGAAGGATTACATGCTTGAAGCTTGTGGATGATCACATGATGGAAGAGTGAAGATAAATACAAAGCAAAGCTTCCCACATTGTGTATGGGGGAGCTACTTGAAGACTTCACCAATGTCTTGCCATTCAACTTGAGCCAAGAAGAAACTTCAACTTCAAGCTCAAGTGAAAGGCTCGAATCAAAGGTATTATTTCCTTCGACGTTAGTGTTGTGGAGTGATGATCACCGAAGGAACACATACACTCAAGAATGGATTCTCGATAGCTATGTAGTGTAGCTCTTTTATGATTCTTGAGTTATAGGGAACCCGCACTATTAAGAGGATCAAAGGATTTCGTGAAAGATTTTCTCAAGTCAACATCTTCTCTGCACAATTCCACTCCTATCCTATATACCAAAGAAAATCCAAAGCCAAATAGGTTACCCAAATATATGATAAAACCTTTGCATATTTTGCATCCTCCATTTTGGTTGTTCTTGGGTGGTACTCTATGTGAGGACCTGGATATTTTCCATAGCTTCAAAACGAGCCCAAGATCACCAAAATCGGAGTCCGGATGTAAAAGTTATGCATGTTTCAGTTTCAGGGCTGCAGCAATTTGGTTTGGCCGGATCATCCGGGTCCTCCCCATATCATCCGGCCTTTGCCCGGATCATCTGGGTTCCAGCCCGGATCATCCGGGTTTCTCGACAAAATCATCACAGAAACTTATTCTGCTAGCCGGATCATCCGGCTACCCACCCGGATCATCCGGGTGTGCGTCCAGATCATCCGGGCAGGTCAACAACTGTGGGAAACGGCTCTATTTTTGTGGGGGTATAAATATCCCTCTCCCACTCCGGGAGAGGATTGACCACTCCATCCAAAATTTCCCCAAGAACACAAGTGGCTCCCTCTCACTTCTCCTACACCAAATCTTAGATCCCGGAGAGATTAGTGAGTGTTCTTGAGAGTTGTTCCAATCAAAAGATAGATTCTCTCCCTCTCCCTCTTGTGACCAAAGCAATTCGTGATTTGAGGAAGTCTTGAGCATTTCCCCCTTGATCTTGTTACTCTTGGAGGTTGGAGACTCCTAGGCGGTAGGAGTGCTCCGGTGAGGAATCAACTTGTGATTTGTCCCCCGGAAAGTTTGTGAAGGTTTGGAGGCCGCCTCAAGGTCTACCACTAGTGGTTGGGAATTGCCTTTGTGGTGATATCTCAAGGAGAATAGGGTGAGCCTTCGTGGTGTTGGTGTGCCTTCGTGGTAACACCCATCCCTCCAACGGTGACTAGCTTCCCTCCAAGGAAGTGAACATCGGGACACATCCTCGTCTCCGTGACTTTGGTTATCCCTAACCCTAACTCCTTACTTGTGGTTTACTTTAGTTTCTTGACCTTGCATTCACTATATCTTGTTGTTCTCATTGTATTGTGTTGGCTATTCCCTTGAAGAGATTATTTAGGCCTACACTTTATATTCGCAATTCATACTTGCTACCATTGATATATCTTGTGATTAGTGTGAATTACTAACTTGCGTCATTCACTCTCATATATTGTGATACTGCTCAAGTAAGTTTGTGTAACTTACTTGTGCTTGGTAGTATCCTCGTTGTCCTCATTATATTGTGTTGGTTACCATATCGTAGAGATTATTTATGCCAACACTTCATAGTCCGCAATTCATACTTCCTACTATTGTTCTATCTTGTGCTCAGTGTGAATTGCTAGCTTGTAACATTCATTTCCATATCTTGTGACATAACTTGCGTAAGCTTGTAGTGCTTACTTGAGTTTGGCAGTATCATTCAATTCCATATATTGTGATACAATTTGTGTAAGCTTGTATATTGCTTACTTGTGGTTGTGTGTATTATTCATTTCCATATCTCGAGATATACATTGAGTAAGTTTGTGTAACTTACTTATGCTTACTCATATCCTCGTTGTTCTCATCTTGTGTATCCTAAGTTGTTGGTGCACTTAGTGAGCCTAGTATACTTAGGATTTGTGCTTGAAAAGTATCCGCTTAGTTTATTTCCGCATTAGGATATAGCCAAATCCGTAAAAGATTTTAAAACGCCTATTCACCCCCCCCCTCTAGGCGACATCGTGGTCCTTTCAATTGGTATCAGAGCCCGGTCTCTCCTTATTAGGCTTCACCGCCTAGAGAGTAACGATGTTGACTAGTGAACTAGTGCACGATGACACATTTTTTTTTAATGGCACAAATTATATTATGTGGAGATTACACATGCTTTGTCACTTTTGGGCCATGGGTCCACATGCTTTGCGGATTGTTGTTGTAAGGGATTCAAATCTAAAGGATGGACAACCTCCATCACTTGAGGATATGCATCTTGATAGTCAAGTTTTGAGTGCCATTCACCAAGCTATATCCTTCGAAGTGTTTAAGGAAATCTCAACTTGCAAGTCGGCTCAGGAGGCTTGGACCAGACTTGAAGATATATATGGTGGGTCCAATCTTGATGAAGAAAATATTCTTTTCGGGGAGTTAATGGAGGAGTTCTCCACATTTTAACATCATGAAGAACTCTCTATTACTTCCACCTCCAATTACTTGGACACTTCAATATCTTCCACTTCACCAACATGTGGTGTGCCACAAGGCAATGACATGGTGAGTGAAGAAATATCTTGTGATGATGGTGTTAAGGTCATTTGTGATGATATGCTTGATCTCCCATGTTACCATGATCGAAATGCTTTGGTTTCCTCTAGTTGTTCTATGACTAACCATGTAGAGGAAATCAAGAAATATGAGGCATGCTTGATTGATGAAGAATCCTCTTCTCCAAAAGAATCATAATAAACCTCCTTTGTTCACATGTGCCTCATGGCAAGAGGTAATGACGAGGTATCATCTTCTCTTGGTGATAATGATGATAGTTGTAATGAGGATGATGATGATGACTTGACTCAAAATCTCTATGAGATTGGGAAAACTCTTCATAGAGCTAAAAATAACACTTATAAAAGGTTCCAAGATGTTCTTGCTTGCTTTGAAAAACGTAATGACTTATTTCTTAACGAGCAAGCGAAAAGTGAACAACTTTAACATGAACTTGCTAAGGCTCATCAATGTATTAGTGACTTGAGGTCTTTAAAAGAAGAGATGGAAATTACTCATGGTAAACTTAAAGAGGATTTTGAGCTCCTTCTCCTTGAATGCAATAATGTCAAGGGAGAGCTCATCAAACTCTCTAAGACTCATGAGGAGCTTCAATCAACTCATGAGAAGTCTCTAATTGCTACTTGCTCCTATGATATTGATAATAATGCTTGTGCTACTAACTCGATTTCATGTGAAGCATCAATTTTGAAGGAGAATGTTGAGCTAAGGACTCAACTTGATTTGCTAACTAAGAATTATGGGAAATTGGAAGAAAGTCATGAAAAGCTCTCGGGAACTTATGAGGATCTTCTAATCTCCCATGATGGGCTAAAGTTAGCTCATGAGGCTATGGTCACCAAGGTAAAATCGTGTGAGTCTCATGTGGATATTAGCACATCTTCTACTCGAAATGCCTTATTGCCATGTGCTAGTCCTTGCAATTCCTCTCTACATGATATTGATATACCTCATGATGAATTGCTCACCTTGTCTTGTTGCTCTAACCATGAAGTTTCTACTTCCACTAGTCCTCTTGTTTCTAGTCTTGAAACTAACCATGTAGAGGAAATTAATGAGCTCAAGGCCCAAGTCACTAGTTTGAAGAAAGACTTGGAAAAGTGCAATGATGGACATAGTTTTCACTCCAACAAGAACAAATCCATGAACAATAAAAGGGGGCAAGACCTAGCCAAGAACGAGTCCAACATTTCTTGCTTTAAGTGCAAAAAGGTTGGACATCATGTGAGATCTTGTCCATTGAATAAAAGGGATTATAAAGGGAATCTACATGGGAAGCAGCCTCAAGCTCAATCTCAAGTTCAACCTCAAGTTGAAGAATGGCCACTATCCATGATGAACCATGTTATTACTTCCCAAGTTGAGAAAGTAAAGAAGAAGAGAAGGGGGAGTACATGTTGCTATATTTGCCGTAGGAAGGGACACATAGCTTCATCATGTCCCAATGGTAGCATCTCTAAGCCTTCAATTATCTATGATCATTATTCACTTAGGAAGGATATTGATGGTAATATGTTTGCCAAGTATGTTGGTGCCCAAAGTGTTTTGAAAGTGGATAAGACCATTTGGGTTGCCAAGCCTATTGTTTACTAACTTCTTAGGATCCAACATGGTTGGGGACCATCCAGCTCAAACTTGATCAATAGGTGTGTGGAGGGCATTGGAAACTTGGCTAGTTCATGAAGAAAAATGATTCTCACCATTCATTATGGTTCAAACCAAGTCATGTGAATTACCATCATATTTGTCATTCCAATGCTCCTCGTGGCGGTAACTTGTATTTATATTGTCTACATTGAAAGTTACTAGCCCCATGCATGTTTAGGTTTTGTACCTAGCATGTGTTTGTATATGTTGTGTCTCCTAATATGCTTGATTCGTGTTATCTAGCATGTGTAAGTTGCTATGCACATCATATAGTTGTGTGTGTGGTTTTGAGCCTTTATTTCTTCATTAGTTGAATCTTCATTGGCGCTTTTGAGATATTAATGTATAGTCACATTATGGGGGAGTGCTATGTTTTATGCATATCACAAACCTTAAATGTGTATATATGTAGGATACCACCTAGTATTGTTAGTGCAATATTATCTAGTTACTATGTGGTATGTAAAGTTCATTTGAAACTCAAATCCTCATCCATTAATTATCCTTAGTTGGGTTTCATTTGCCTCTTATGGATAATACATGGATTATCACATTATGGGGGAGTGATATACTTTGTGCATATCACTTCTCGTGTGAACATTAACAATAGAGGTTTGCCAGTTTGCCACTTAGAATTTATATTTGAGATTATCTTTATATCTCTGTGGCATGCAATGCTTTGTTTGAGTATGATATTCTTGTGCGGTTTTGCCCATGGTTATCTTAAAAATCGTATTTGGAAAATCATTTGAATAAATCCATTCCAATTGTTGCTTTGCATGATGATCTATCTAATTGGAATGTTAATAATATGCTATCCAAGCATTGTGTTTATTTCTAAACTCTCATGTTATGCTTGTGTTAGCATAGATGATCATGTACTTATTTGGTTTCTACACTGAATGTCAACTTGAAACACCCTTTTGTTCGAGTTCATCTTATTAGTTTGTTTGGAGTTATGGTAGTTTGTTATCTCATTGTTTATAGTGTCCTATATCTACTTGAGTGAGATATTCCCATGAGTATGTGTGCAATGCATATCTTATATGCTCATTGGTTTTCCTTGGTTCAAATGTTGAACTTTGTGTGCTATCGTACGTTGATTTATCACTTTGAGTCATTTTGGACAACATGAATGACTAGTGATGTTATTGGAAGTATTAACGGTTATGTGTTCATTTGTCCAATTTGTATCTCCCTGGATTTTGGGAGGCTTGTGCATGTGTATTTACTATGTGTAAATTCGCATGCCTTGTTTGCTTTATTTGATCCAATATATATGGTAAATCCATCAAATTCTTAATAACTAAGATGTGCATGATATTCAAATTCATATTGATATGCACATATTTAAGTGATTTTACCCTATGTTTTGTAGTTATGCTAACTACTTTGGACCCAATAAGTTTGGGGACCATATTGTACTTAAATTGTTTTAGGTACATGTGAGAAGCATTGGATACTTGGCTTATTCATGAAGGTGGTGGCACTATGTGGAAATTAGAGCCAAGCTTGAACCATTACCTACTACATCAATCCAATGCTATCTCGGTAACAAGTATCTACTTCATGCATACATTTCTTGCATTCAACCTTGTGTAGGTTGCATCATGGCATGAATTTCTTGACTCGTTCTTGTCATACATGTTTCCTTTCTCAAAGCATCGCAACAATGATCTCTTGTTGCTAGTTGTGATGTCTTTGATGGTTGTGTGTTTGGAGTTCATTAATATACGATAAGATTACATTAAGCCATGTGCTATACTTTCAAGCAAAGATCTGGTATATTTTATGCCTCCCGTTTGGATATCTTATTCTTTCCTTTTATAACTATTTCATGTGTACATCCTTCTTTGTGGATATATATCATCATGATTGTCATCTACCTAGAATCTTATACACGTGAGACAAGTTACATCTCTAGTTGATATCCCTATTCTTTCATGTCCACCGTTTCATTCTCTTTTTATATCTTTGGTGGCTTCGTGGGAGCATTTGTTGTATGAGTGAATGTCTTACCTCTTTGCATCTTAGTGCACTCATGTTATGTGAAGATTGTTGTCCTCGTGCTTGTCTTGACAAGCCTATTATTTCCTATTTTGATCATGTGTTGTCACAAGCTTTGATTTTTAATTTGCTATTAGTGAGCTTGTGAACCCATTTGCTTGATGTGTGTGTGACCTTCTTAACCTCGTGTGTGTGGGAAGGACATGTCTTGCACCTTGTATCTCATTTACTCAAGACTATGTTGATGCTTAATTATCATCCTTATACTAGTCTTCTCAAGTGGTTTGACGTGACTCACACACATCATTTTGGTTGTGCCCATTCTTAGGTTGCCTCATTTACATGTTGCTCAACCATATGTTTGTTGCAAATGCTAGGCTTCTTTTCTTATCTATGCTTGCTTGCAATTGTTTTGTGTTCCTATTGATTTTGGGGGAGTGATGATCCTATTTTGTGCACTTGTATCCAAATACAAAAATACTAAGGGTTCCATGTGTGGTTTTGAAAGTACCCATGTGTGGTTTTGGTAATTGATGACAATCTCAACAAGAGGGTTTATATAATAAATTTTTAAACAAGCATGCAATTTATCTGAGGATAAATTGTATACTTGGGATGGTTGACTATCATCAAGACACTACACAAGCATTTGATGATAGTACACCCATAGTATATAGAGCAAACTCCCCCACAATATATGCATGTGTGAATGAACTTTGAATGTCATTGCATATATTGGTTGACATAAACTAGGAGAATATTTCTCTATATACAATACTCATCCATGCAATAAGAATATATAACAAGGGTAGATATGCATGAGTGACAACAAGAATTACAAAAGATATTTATCTTAAACCCTCTAAACTTCTCCCCCATTGGCACCAAGTGCCAAAATGGAAGACAAAACATCTAGCAGACCAATATAGTATGAGTTCCTCCTTGATGTGTGCATAACAAAAAATGTGAGTGAAAACAAATGCACATATTCAATGATGAACAATTAAAGGAGCTCGGAATCTATAGAATGCGATCAGATACAAAGATATGAACTTTTTCATGTATAAAAATTTCTAAGTGGCCAATAATAATCATGATATGTATCCACAAACAAACTCGTATACACAAAAAGAAAGATTGCAATTGATAAGAACATGATATCCACAAGTGAATCCACTATTATAAAACTTGAGCCTAGTCATAATAGCAAGGCGGATCTCGGGTAGGGGGTCCCGAACTGTGCGTCTAAGGCTAATGGTAACAGGAGGCGGGGGACACAATGTTTACCCAGGTTCGGGCCCTCTCGATGGAGGTAATACCCTACTTCCTGCTTGATTGATCTTGATGATATAAGTATTACAAGAGTTGATCTACCAGGAGATCGTAGAGGCTAAACCCTAGGAGCTAGCCTATGATTATGATTGTTGTTGTCCTATGGACTAAACCCTCCGGTTTATATAGACACCGGAGGGGGCTAGGGTTACACAGAGTCGGTTACAAGGGAGGAGATCTACATATCGGAATTGCCAAGCTTGCCTTCCACGCAAAGGAGAGTCCCACCCGGACATGGGACGAAGTCTTCAATCTTGTATCTTCATAGTCCAACAGTCCGGCCAAAGTATATAGTCCGGCTGTCCGAGTACCGTCTAATCCAGGACTCCCTCTGTAGCCCCTGAACCAGGCTTCAATGACGATGAGTCCGGCGCGCAGATTGTCTTCGGCATTGCAAGGCGGGTTCTTCTCCAAATCTTGAGTACCTCTCGAGTAGTGTCCGGCTTCCCATGAATGTTGCACTCCTCGGCTTCTGCGCCTAATAATGGCTATCTTCCACGTGTCGAGCGAATGCGAGAAGTCGGGGCATTTTTACACTTGCCACCCTAACCATGTGAGTAAATCGTCTATTTAAAGAGCCGGGGATCCTCAGATCCAGATCACACCATCCTCCCACAGCGAGTATCCATCGGAGCACGCCCGGAAAAGCCCATCCCATCATGGCCGGCCATCGCAACTCCTCCTCTCGCTCCCATAGCACTAAGCCAGGCAATTGGGAGAAGTGTTCCGTCCCCCACAGCCAATTAGTAGAGTTACAGACCCAGGGGTTTCTCCCTCCTGCGTATATGGTCCCCATCCGAGCCGGACTAGCCACTTACAACGGCGGGGAGCAAGCGGAGAGCTTTCCCAACCCATCCATGGGGGAGCGGGTATGCCTTGTCCCTTACTTATTAAGGGGATCGGACTTGGATTTCCAATACATCCGTTCCTCCGCGTGCTCCTGGAGTTCTACGGCCTCCAGCTGCATAACTTTACTCCCGCCTCCATATTACACATCGCTGGCTACGTCGCCCTTTGCGAGCTGTTTCTGGGCTGCGAAGCACATTTCGAGCTATGGCAGAGGCTATTCTGCCTCGTGCCCCGTACACATGAGGGGTCAATATATCAAGTGGGCGGAGCCGAAATATGGCGCATTGCCGGAACCGGATACCTATCTGGTACTCCAAAGAAGACATCCGAAGACTGGCCTTCGGAGTGGTTTTATATGGAGGACGTCCCCCTTCCGGACCCTATTCGGATGGGCCTTCCTGAGTTCAATAACGCCCCTTTGATGAAACGCCGCAACCGGCGCCCTCAGAGCCCACAGGAGGAAGATAACAGAGAGGTCCTTTACCTGATGGGCCGGATAAAAACGCTGGCCAAATCAGGACTGACAATAATCGAGGTTATGTCAATATGTATAATGAGGGGGGTGTAGCCACTTCAATATCGGGGACAACCCATGTGGCACTTCAATGGAGAAGACGATGCCACCCGCTGCGGCCGTAAAGGTCCGGACTCCGCCGCTGCTCTAGCGAAAATACTGTCTGATTTATATAAAGGAGAGGAAGAGGGGTTCATCCGCATTAAGCCACGGGATGGATTCTCCATGTACAACCCCCCAAACTGGGTGAGCTGCTTCTTTTTACTCCAGACCTTCCTGCATTCTTCGTCATAAATATCTACCTTGCTATTTCATAGCAGGAACTGCGAAAAGCTGTGAGGGAGGTCCACGGCCCGTCTCCACAGCCAGAGGACCCTGACCGGGCCCTCGACCCCGGACTCGAAGAAGATCCGGACATATTTGTGGAGCTCATCGACAGGACGTTCTATCAGTTAAGCTGCGATGGTGCCTTGGTGGCCATCATAGCGATTATCCTGGACTGCTCCCTGCATTGCATGTAAGTAAAACCGGAGTCCCAACTTCCAAGAAGGATCCCTTTTTGCACTTCACCCACCGCACACATATGGTGTCTTACAGGGAAGGCCCTCGGGACGCCATGCCGAACCCGTAGTGACTCACCAACAAGGGGCACCGAAACCGGGTAGGCTTAAAAGGAAGGCGGTCAGGACTGAGATGCCGTCGCAGAGGTATGAAAAAGAACCCTGCTCCGTGGTTGTCGTTTTTTAAAATATAATAACGTCCATGGTTTCTGGCAGGAAAAACGCTCGCCGGACCGTATCCGGAGAGCCTGCCGGGCACGCCTCCACCAGCCGGGCTTCAGAGCCGGACTCAGAGGCAGATGCTAACATGGGGACAACGCCGAATGTTCGTCCTACAGAGGATGCGGATAGGCTGTCCGCTACAAATTCTGAAGTGGAGAGTGCCATGAATCACAGGCGTCGCCGGGCCGTACTCCGCGACCCTGGTTTCTCTGAAGAGGCGTTCGATGCCTTCAACTCAGGGGACGCATACATCCGAGCTGCTCAAAATGGTCTTGCTAGAGCCACGGACCAGTATGTAAAGGATATACGGGTAAGAAAATCTGATAATTATGTATATCAGTAGCCCCTGAGACTTGAAACAGTTGGCACAACTGATTTAAGGATCATTATTTGCGTAGGTTCTTACGGAGAAGAATACCCAGTTGTCTCAAGAGTTGGAGGAGTGCAAAGCCCAGCTACGGGCCACAGTTGCCGCAATGAAGGAGTCCAAGAAGGCCCCATCTGGTAACACTTGTTCCTATCAAAAAGAATGGCATATACCAATTAGTATTCGGCATGCATGCAAATCTAACAATAGATTCTGCAGATGACCCCGGAGTGAATCCAGAGGTCGTGCGAGGGGATGAGCAACATGCTCAACAACAGCTAGAGACTGGCGAGCGCGTGCTTACATAGATTAGGCGGGAGAAAACGATCTCCAAGATGCCAATACCCGGCTGGGCGTTGAACTGAAAGATGTTCGGGCCCAGCTTGCTGACTCCGTAAAGGAGAATAAGAGGCTTCGATGTGGCATTTTTAGTAAGTGCTTGAACGAACTTTTATAGAGTTCGGCGAAGAAACCGGCTAACAGAGTTATATTTGTAGGTATGCTGACGGGTCGTCCCGCAGAGGAGATGCCTGGGTCTGCGGGTGATCTTCTGCCAGAGCTCTCACAACTGCACGAACAAGTTTGGCAGGTGATGCAGGGCATTGCCCAGGCCTTGTGGCCATCCGCCTCCCTGCCAGGAGGCATGGGGGAGCTTGTAGAGATGCTCAAGGGAGCGCGGCGGCGCTTCCGATTATGGAAGATATCTGCCTGCCGACAAGGTGCAAGGGAAGCCTGGGGCATGGTGAAGACTCGATATACCAAGGCTGACCCAAACCACATGGCCGAGGTCGGACCTGTGGGGTCTGATGGGAAAGAGATCCCCGTCAGTTTGGTGTATGACCAGGTGAAATTAGCCGCAAAGTATTCCCAACAGGATTGTAGACTAGACAGCCTGTTGGATGGTATAGAAGAAGAATTTAGTCAGTCTAAGTGACTGTGTACTTGAAGTGACATATATTGTCCCTAGCCGGATTGTAAATCATTTGTCATGGCGGACCTTTTCGCTTCGACCTCCGGACCCGACAGTCCAGAGTGTATCCGAATACCCGCTCAGTTATGTGAAAAACCGGGGTACGCGTGGAAACCAGGCGTAGGGGTCATAAGTGCTTGAACAGACAAGTGCCCAACTAGCTATGTTATATTACATTGATAGTAAGAAACATCTTCCAGGGATAATAGTTCCGTTAAGGGTTCCTTTCCCTGGGTACGCATGCATTAATGTGCATGTCCAAACTGCGAAAAGAGACGCAGGATATAAGCATCTGGGGGCATGTATTACAATAAGTAAAGGTCATCTTTTGTTCACCGACCGAATATTCCCTTAAGAACGCTAGCTTTCGGCTTCACCCAGTTTGAGGTACACATCCGGCTGACCCGGCAGTAACAATCGTAGAGGTGCTCCCCTTATGCCCTAGCCGAATTAACGGGAACGTAGGGCATAAACACAAGAGCCAGGCAACCCAGCTTGGCCAAAACTTAAGTCATATCGATGCATATAATGGCAAAGAAAAGGTACATGTGGAAAAGTAACACATGTGCAGGGGGCATAGAGCCCGGAACATAGTTATATTAAGCTTCTGTATAAGAAGCCCCCAGGTATAATGAGCACGCCTGGCGCATCAAGATTGTGTAGTCAAGACACATTTTAACCTTTTAAGGCCATGAAGAAAAAGGGAAGAAAGAAAGAAAGAAAGACAGATAGCGGATATATAGAAAAAAATTGACGGAGGTAAGGAGACGAACACAGAGTCCGGCACTAGGCGTAGAACCTTCGGAGTCTGGTCGCGTTCCATGGGTTTGGCTCGAGTCGATTGTCTGATGCATCCCACAGACGGTATGCTCCACCGGTGAGAACTTTGTCAATAATGAAGGGACCTTCCCATTTGGGCTTGAGCTTGTCCTTTTTCTTCTCTGGTAGGCGTAGAATGATTTCGCCAATGTTATAAGTTTTGGCCCATACTTCTCTGCTTTGATACCGTCGAGCCTGTTGCTGATAGAATGCGAAGTGGGCTTTTGCCACGTCACGCTCCTCCTCCAGGGCGTCCAAACTGTCCTGCCGATCAAGCTCGGCTTCTTTCTCTTCGTACATGCGCACTCGAGGTGAGTCATGAATGATGTCGCAGGGCAGTACCGCATCTGCACCGTACACCATAAAAACGGTGTGTATCCAGTAGTGCGATTCGGCGTGGTCCGCAGCCCCCATAGTACGGAGTCGAGCTCCTCGACCCAGTGCGTATCTGATTCCTTCAAGGATCACACTAATCTGGGTTTAATGCCGCTCATAATAAGACCATTTTCTCACTCGACTTGACCGTTTGTTTGGGGGTCATAGACGGAGGCATAATCGAGCTTAATGCCCATGTTGCCGCACCAAGTTTTTACCTCGTCGGCTGTAAAGTTCGAGCCGTTATCGGTGATGATGCTGTGGGGGACTCCGTAACGGTGTACAACCCCGGATATGAAGTCTATCACTGGTCCGGACTTGGTCGTTTTAACTGGTTAGGTTTCTATCCATTTGGTGAATTTATCCACCATGACCAATAGGTACTTTTTCTTATGGCTTCATCCTTTAAGGTGTCCGACCATATAAAGCCCCCAGACCGCAAAGGGCCAAGTAATGGGGATTGTTTGGAGAGCGGTAGGTGGCATATGGCTTTGGTTTGCAAAAAGCTGGCAACCAACGCAATGTTGGACGAGGTCTTGTGCGTCTGCTCGGGCCGTCGGCCAGTAAAAACCTGTACGGAAGGCCTTGCTTACAAGGGCCCAAGCTGCGGCGTGGTGGCCGCCGAGTCCAGCATGAATTTCTGCCAAAAGTTGTCGTCCTTCCTCTTCGAAGATGCACCTTTGAAGTACTCCGGTAGCGCTTTTCTTATAAAGCTCTCCCTTGTGGACCTTGTAGGCTTTAGACCGCCGCACGATGCAACGTGCCTCGTTTGGGTCCTCAGGGAGTTCTTGCCTAGTTAGGTAAGCCAAGAAGGGTTCTGTCCACGGGGCGATGACAGCCATAATCACGTGGGCCGAAGGTGTTATTTCGGTGGCAGAGCCTCCGATTACGTCAGAGTGTTCGGGATCTGGCGTTGTGGCCGGATCCGGACTGTTGATGCCGGTCTCCCCTTCCCACACCACGGATGGCTTAAACAGCCTTTCCAAGAAGATATTAGGTGGGACAGGGTCGCGCTTAGCGCCGATGCGGGCGAGGATATCCGCCGCTTGATTGTTTTCTCGGACCACATGGTGGAATTCGAGCCCCTCGAACCGAGCTGACATTTTGAGGACGGCGTTGTGGTAAGCTGCCATTTTGGGTCCTTGGCGTCAAAGTCTCCATTTATTTGAGATATTGCAAGGTTTGAATCCCCACGCACCTCTAGGCGTTGAATGCCCATGGAGACTGCCATCCGGAGACCATGCAACAGGGCCTCATATTCTGCTGCATTGTTGGAGTCTGTGTATAATATTTGGAGTACGTATTGGACTGTGTCCCCGGTGGGGGATGTCAGGACGACGCCTGCCCCCAGACCAGCCAGCATCTTAGAGCCGTCAAAGTGCATGATCCAATTGGAGTACGTGTCGTACTCTTTAGGGAGTTTGGCTTATGTCCATTCGGCGACGAAATCAGCCAGTACTTGTGACTTAATGGCTCGCCGTGGTTTGTATGTTATGTCGAACAGGAGGAGCTCAATAGCCCATTTAGCAATCCGGCCCGTGGCATCGCGGTTATTTATTATGTCGTTGAGTGGTACTTCAGAGGCCACCGTAATTGAACACTCTTGAAAGTAGTGTCGTAGTTTCCGGGATGCCATGAAGACCGCGTATGCTATCTTTTGATAATGTGGGTACCGTGATTTGCATGGAGTGAGGACAGTGGATACGTAGTATACCGGCTTTTGGAGCGGGAACTTATGTCCGTCCGTCTCTCGTTCGACGACGAGCACTGCGCTTACAACTTGGTGTGTTGCCGCTATATATAACAGCATTGGTTCGCCGATATTTGGTGCGGCCAAGATTGGGTTGCTGGCCAAGACGGCTTTTATTTCTTCCAATCCGGTCGTGGCCGCATCCGTCCACTCGAAGTGTTTGGTGCGTCGAAGAAGGCGATAAAGAGGTAGTGCCTTTTCTCCCAATCGGGAGATAAAGCGGCTTAAGGCAGCCACGCATCCAGTTAATTTCTGGATTTGCTTGAGGTCTGTTGGGATAGCCAACTGTGACAGAGCTCGGATTTTGGCCGGATTTGCTTCAATTCCTCTATTGGAAATGATGAAGCCCAAGAGCTTACCGGCGGGCACGCCAAAAACGCATTTTTCCGGGTTGAGCTTGATGTCATATGTTCGGAGGTTGTCGAATGTGAGCCTCAAGTCGTCTATTAAGGATTCGACGTGTCTGGTTTTAATGACCACATCGTCTACGTATGCCTCCACTGTTTTGCCGATTTGTATTTCCAGGCATGTCTGAATCATGCATTGATAGGTTGCACCGGCGTTTTTGAGCCCGAAAGGCATGGTGTTAAAACAGAAGGGGCCGTATGGAGTGATGAATGCCGTTGCGGCTTGATCGGACTCCGCCATCTTAATTTGATGGTATCTGGAGTATGCGTCGAGGAAACACAATGAGTCGTGTCCTGCGGTAGCATCGATAATTTGATCGATGCGGGGGAGGGGGAAGGGATCCTTGGGGCAAGCCTTGTTAAGGTCCTTGAAATTGACACATAGGCGCCAGGATTTGTCCTTCTTTGGTACCATTACCA
Source organism: Triticum aestivum (assembly GCF_018294505.1). Lineage (NCBI taxonomy): Eukaryota > Viridiplantae > Streptophyta > Magnoliopsida > Poales > Poaceae > Triticum > Triticum aestivum. The sequence goes on along the minus strand of NC_057814.1, from coordinate 95,933,339 downwards.
GGTTTGCTAGCCAGTCCGGATGTTTTATTTCTCTAATGAATCCGGCCTCGAGTAACTTGGCTAGCTCTTCTCCCATGGCTTGTCGCTTAGGCTCTGAGAAACACCGAAGAGTCTGCTTGACCGGCTTGTATCCCTTTAGAATGTTTAGGCTATGCTCGGCCAGCCTGCGTGGGATTCCTGGCATGTTTGAAGGATGCCATGCGAAGATGTCCCAATTCTCGCGCAAGAACTCCCGCAGTGCGGCGTCTGTTGTGGGGTTCAGCTGTGCCCCGATGGATGCTGTTTTTGTAGGGTCCGTTGGATGGACCTGGAATTTGACTATTTCATCCGCTGGTTTAAAAGAGGTGGACTTGGGTCTTTTGTCGAGTATCACGTCGTCCCTGTCCACCCTGGAGCGCGGCGCAGTGAGTTCTTCGGCCGCAAGGGCTTCGGATAACGCCGCAAGGGCCAGTGCGGCGGTTTTATTTTCGGCGTGGAGTGCTATGTCCGGATCACTAGCTAGAGTGATGATTCCATTGGGCCTAGGCATTTTGAGCTTCATGTACCCGTAATGGGTATAGCTTGGAAGATCGTGAATGCCTCCCGCCCTAAAAGGGCGTGGTATCCGCTACTGAACGGGGCCACTTGGAATGTGATTTCTTCGGACCTATAATTCTCCGGCGTGCCGAATACCACATCTAGTGTGATTTTTCCTGCACATCGTGCCTCCCGACTAGGGATGATTCCTCTGAAGGTCGTGCTGCTTTGCTCAATGCGGCTCTTGTCTATTTCCATTTTGTTAAGAGTCTCCTCGTAGATGAGGTTTAATCCGCTGCCACCGTCCATGAGCACTTTAGTAAGCCGGAAGCCGTCCACAATTGGACTAAGGACCAAAGCGGCTGGTGCTCGAGCTGTGCGGAATTGAGGTTCGTCACTGGCATTGAAGGTTATGGCCATGTCGTTCCATGGATTTATTGCTGCAACATGGCAGACTTCGGCGAGGCTGCGGAGTGCTCGCTTGCGCCTATTATTTGAGGCGAAGGTCTCGAAGACTATCAATACTGTATCGTTATTTTCCACGGGATGGTGCTCTGTGGTATTGTTGACGAGGAGATCCTCGCCGCTCTTGGCCACCTTCCGGAGTATCCAGCATGCTCTAAGGTTGTGTGTTGGCATGGTGTCCGGTGTACTGTGAATTTTGCATGGCCCATTGAGCCATCCCTCCAATACAGGTCCACGCCCTGTAGTGGGCTTTGGTTTCTTTGTAATTGGATCGGTGACTTACGAGAGTACACCCTTTTAGTTCGGACGGGGGGTTTAGTGAGAGCCGGAGGATCCCAGAATTTTGTTTGGGTTTTCCAGGCGCTTTCCATCGCACAGTACTTCTGTACTATGGTCGCCAAGTCAGCGAAGTGTGCTATGTCACGGTGACTTATTGCGTTGAGGATTCCCTTGTCCGTGCAATTTTTGCAAAAGAATGAAATTGCGTCTTCCTCGCGACAGTCCTTGACCTTGCTCATTACAAGGAGGAATCTGGCCCAATAGTGATGTACTGTCTCTTGGGGCTCTTGTCTAATGTGGGAAAGATCACTTATGTCTGGGTGGGTGGGTAGATTTAGGTCCAAACCTGACCCGATCTGAGACCTAGGGGCGGAGGAGTTTCCGAGCTTGGCAGTTCGGGCTCCGGGATGTTGCCCAATAGTTCTGGCCCGATGTCTGATTCTAGGTTCGAAGCTTGGGCCATGTCCTCCCGTAGACGGGTATCCGGCTCGGAGAGCTCAGGAATCTGGACATAGTTTGTCCTCAAAATAGAGGAAGAATTGCTACATTGCTCCTCCACCACCGCTATCTGATGGGTGACCGGCGGAGAGTTAATCTCCCTTTGGTCAGGTTTAAGCCCAATCCAATCATTGTCCGTAGCGACTCCCAGGGTGGCGATGCGATCCAAGATCTCGTTCAAGGAAGAGAGCTCCATTGGATCCATCTGCTCGTCGAATCCCGAGCCGACGTGGAGGCTATTTTGGATGACCCGAGAAGTCATCGTCGGCGCGACGGCCGAACGGGCGGTCATGACGAAGCCGCCTAGTCGGAGAGTTTGGCCTACAGCCAGGGCTCCCCCAGAGGTAATGTTGTCCTTGACAACAAGACGAGCCATCAAGCCTTATCGTGACGGCAAAGTGGAACTCTCAATGAAAGCACCAATGTCGGTGTCAAAACCGGCGGATCTCGGGTAGGGGGGTCCCAAACTGTGCGTCTAAGGCTAATGGTAACATGAGGCGGGGGACACAATGTTTACCCAGGTTCGGGCCCTCTCGATGGAGGTAATACCCTACTTCTTGCTTGATTGATCTTGATGATATGAGTATTACAAGAGTTGATCTACCACGAGATCGTAGAGGCTAAACCCTAGGAGCTAGCCTATGATTATGATTGTTGTTGTCCTACGGACTAAACCCTCCGGTTTATATAGACACCGGAGCGGGTTAGGGTTACACAGAGTCGGTTACAAGGGAGGAGATCTACATATCCGAATTGCCAAGCTTGCCTTCCACGCAAAGGAGAGTCCCACCCAGACACGGGACGAAGTCTTCAATCTTGTATCTTCATAGTCCAATAGTCCGGCCAAAGTATATAGTCCGGCTGTCCGAGTACCCCCTAATCCAGGACTCCCTCAGGGGCCGCGGCGGGGGTCGCAGTGTGCTTGCGGGGATGGCCGCGTCCGCGCTTGGGCGCCAGGGAGCCGGGCCCCTCACGAGGGGCCTTCCCCTTTTCCGCGGCAGACAACCTCTTCGACAGCGCCATTGGTGTCGGTGGTGGAGCAGAGGAGGAGGAGCAAGCGGAACGGGAAGAGATGGGCGACGGGGGCTCTCCCCCCTTTCCCATTTATAGCGGGAGAAGGCCAACCAGCGCCCCCCACGATCGCAGGTAATGATGGTTTTCCTTGCATACCGCAGGGACTTGTCAAGTCGGGCAGTTGCCGAGGCAGCGTGGGGAAGCGGAGACGCCCACGTCCAATCAACCGCCACGCGTCGACAAAGGCCGCAGGCTATTGGGGCACGCGGCGCTCCGCACTTCACCTTTGGCTTCGCCTCGAAGCCAAGTCCGAGCGCGCCTTGGGCCCGAGGGCTACTGTTGGCATTCTGGGAACGGGGGTCCCCAGACTTGCCTGCCTGCGGCCCACGGCGTGGCGCTGTGAGCAGGCTTGTACGGCCCATCTTCATCAACAAGGCATCCAAGACCCTCACGAGGGGCCAAGCCTCGCGAGGCGGGCGACACAAGACCTCCTCAGGAGCGACCTCACCAGGCTGGCTCGCGAGGGGCGGAGAGATCAAGGCAAGGCAAACCTCACGAGGTTCTCATGACGTGAGCCATGACGATCGAGACCAGGCGGGCGCTAGGCGGGCGCCAGCGCGCACAGTGTCCTTGTTTCCTCTTCGGTGCAAAGGGGGCAAGCGCAGGCGCGGAGTACCGAGGCGTCAAGCAAAGGTTTCCATATCAGTGCAACGAGACCAAGACCAGCAGGACGGCAAGATGGAGGTCACCATGGAGCCCAAGGCGGCGTCACCACCAGAGCCTTTTGCAGGCGAAGACTACTTTTGTCAGGATAAGCTATACTAGTTGTCCCCTTTCAAATTGGCCGTTGTTGGCTCCCTTCCCGCTCAATATTTGGAAAGAGGACCAGGGCCTCTATAAATAGGACTAGCCACCACCGTAAGAAGGGATCGGATCTTTAGCTCATCCTCACACCCACCAAGCACAAGAGCACCTCGACCTCAGGAGGCTGTTCTTCCCCTTGTACTGTTCATCCTCAGCCCGAGAGGCAATCCACCACCACCACACTGGAGTAGGGTATTACACCACAACGGTGGCCCGAACCAGTATAAATCTTGTGTCCCTTGTGTTGCGAGTTTGCTGGTGAGATCTTAGCAAGCTAGGGCGTGGATAGGTAGGGGGAAATCTTCGTGCGCACCCCAGTGTTCGAACCTTGAGGGTTTTGCCGGAACCCGTGATCCGACATACGTGCTTATGGAAAAGAACTTGCATGACATCTTTTGTCCTACCCTCTCGTGGCAGCGGGGTCCTATTGGAAACTAAGGGATGTTAAGGCCTCCTTTTAATAGAGTACCGGACCAAAGCATTAACACTTAGTGAATACATGAACTCCTCAAACTACGGTCATCACCGGGAGTGGTCCCGATTATTGTCACTTCGGGGTTACCGGATCATAACACATAGTAGGTGACTAATGACTTGCAAGATAGGATCAAGAACTCACATATATTCATGAAAACATAATAGGTTCAGATCTGACTTCATGGCACTCGAGCCCTAGTGACAAGCATTAAGCATAGCAAAGTCATAGCAACATCAATCTCAGAACATAGTGGATACTAGGGATCAAACCCTAACAAAACTAACTCGATTACATGATAAATCTCATCCAACCCATCACCGTCCAGCAAGCCTATGATGGAATTACTCACGCACGGTGGTGAGCATCATGAAATTTGTGATGGAGGAATTGATGATGACGACAGCGATGGATTCCCCTCTCCGGAGCCCCGAACGGACTCCAGATCAGCCCTCCCGAGAGAGTTTAGGGCTTGGCGGCGGCTCCGTATCATAAAACGCAATGAATCCTTCTCTCCGATTTTTTTCTCCCCGAACGTGAATATATGGAGTTGGAGTTGAGGTCGGTGGAGCCTTAGGGGGCCCACAAGACAGGGGGGCGCGCCCCCCACCCTCGTGGAAAGGGTGTGGGCCCCCTGGTCTTGATTCTTTCGCCAGTATTTTTTATATATTCCAAAAATATTCTCCGTGAAGTTTCAGGTCATTCCGAGAACTTTTATTTCTGCACAAAAATAACACCATGGCAATTCTGCTGAAAACAGCGTCAGTCCGGGTTAGTTCCATTCAAATCATGCAAGTTAGAGTCCAAAACAAGGGCAAAAGTGTTTGGAAAAGTAGACACGATGGAGACGTATCAACACCCAAAGGGTTTACTAGAGTCAATAATCTAGTTCACATCGCTATGTGATTAACACCCAAAGAGTAATTAAGGTGTGATCATGTTTTGCTTGCGAGAGAAGTTTAGTCAACGTGTCTGCCACATTCAGATCCGTATGTATTTTGCAACTTTCTATGTCTACAATGCTTTGCACGGAGCTACTCTAGCTAATTGCTCCCACTTTCAATATGTATCCAGATTGAGTCTTAGAGTCATCTGGATTGATGTTAAAGCTTGCATCGACGTAACCCTTTACGACGAACTTTTCGTCACCTCCATAACCGAGAAACACATCCTTATTCCACTAAGGATACTTTTGACCAATATCCAGTGATCCACTCCTGGATCACTATTGTACCCTCTTGTCAAACTCATGGTGAGGTGCACAATAGGTCTGGTACACAGCAAAGCATACTTTATAAAACCTATGACTAAGGCATAGGGAATGACTTTTCATTCTCTTTCTATTTTCTGCCATGGTCGGGTTTTGAGTCTTTACTCAACGTCACACCTTGCAACACAGGCAAGAACTCTTTCTTTGACTCTTGAACTACTTCAAAATTTTGTCAAGGTACGTACTCATTGAAAAAAAAACTTATCAAGCGTCTTGATCTATCTCTATAGATCTTGATGCTCAATATGTAAGCAGCTTCACCGAGGTCTTTCCTTAAAAACTCCTTTCAAACACTCCTTTATGCTTTCCAGAAAACTCTACATCATTTCCGATCAACAATATGTCATTCACATATACTTATCAGAAAGGCTGTAGTGCTCCCACTCACTTTCTTGTAAATACAGGCTTCACCGCAAGTCTGTATAAAACTATATGCTTTGATCAACTCATCAAAGCGTATATTCCAACTCCGAGATACTCGCACTAGTCCATAGATGGATTGCTGGAGCTTGCACACTTTGTTAGCACCTTTAGGATCGACAAAACCTTCTGGTTGCATCATATACAACTTTTCTTTAAGATATCCATTAAGGAATGCAGTTTTGACATCCATTTGCCAAATTTCATTATCATAAAATGCGGCAATTGCTAACATGATTCGGACAGACTTAAGCATCACTACGGGTGAGAAGTTCTCATCGTAGTCAACTCCTTGAACTTGTTAAAAACATTTTTCGACAATTCGAGCTTTGTAGATAGTAATACTACCATCATCGTCCGTCTTCCTCTTGAAGATCCATTTATTCTCAATGACTTACCGATCATCGGGCAAGTCAATCAAAGTCCATACTTTGTTCTCATACATGGATCCTATCTCAGATTTCACAGCCTTAAGCCATTTCGTGGAATCTGGGCTCATCGTCGCTTCCTCATAGTTTGTAGGTTCGTCATGGTCTAGTAACATGATTTCTAGAACAGGATTACCATACCACTCTGGTGCAGAATGTACTCTGGTTTACCTACTCGTGCATATAACATCTACGCATAGACCTGGCTCGGATGCCACTGTTAGGGAAGGCAGTAATTTTAAAAAAATCCCTACGCACACGCAAGATCCATCTAGGTGATGCATAGCAACGAGAGGGGAGAGTGTTGTCCACTTACCCTCGTAGACCGAAAGCGGAAGCGTTATGACAACGCGGTTAATGTAGTCGTACGTCTTCACGATCCGACCGATCCTAGTACCGGAAGTACGGCACCTCCGCGATCTGCACACGTTCAGCTCGGTGACGTCCCACGAACTCTAGATCTAGCTGAGGTCGAGGGAGATTTTCGTCATCACGACGGCGTGATGACGGTGATGATGAAGTTACCGACGCAGGGCTTCACCTAAGCACTACAACGATATGACCGAGGTGGAAATCTGTGGAGGGGGGCACCGCACACGGCTAAACAATCAACTTGTGTGTTATAGGGTGCCCCTCTCCCCACGTATATAAAGGAGGGAGGGGGAGGCCGGTCGGCCCTCCTTGGCGCGCCCCTAAGAGGGGAATCCTACTAGGACTCCAAGTCCTAGTAGGTTTCCACCAAAAGGGAGAGAGGGGGAAGGAAGGAGAGGGAGAGGGGAAAGGAAAAGGAGGGCGCCGCCCCCCTTCCTAGTCCAATTCGGACTCAAGGGGGAGGGGCAGTGGGGCCTGCCCTGGCCGCCCCTCTCTCTCTCCACTAAGGCCCATCGAGGCCCATTAGTTCCCCCGGGGGTTCCAATAACCCTCCGGCACTCTGGTTTTATCCGAAACACTTCCGGTGTCCGAACATATCCGTCCAATATATCGATCTTTATGTCTCGACCATTTCGAGACTCCTCGTCATGTCCGTGATCACATCCGGGACTCCGAACTACCTTCGGTACATCAAAACACATAAACTCATAATACCGATCGTCATCGAACGTTAAGCGTGCAGACCCTACGGGTTCGAGAACTATGTAGACATGACGGAGACTCATCTTCGGTCAATAACCAATAGCGGAACCTGCATGCTCATATTGGTTCCTACATATTCTACGAAGATCTTTATCGGTCAGAAAGAAAACTAAAAATCATGAAGTTCCCCGGTGAATCTTTCTCTCGGCAAACCGCATAACGACATACGTTGTTCCCTTTGTCATCGGTTTGTTACTTGCCCGAGATTCAATCGTCGGTATCTCAATACCTAGTTCAATCTCGTTACCGGCAAGTCTCTTTACTCGTTCCGTAATGCATCATCCCGCAACTAACTCATTAGTCACATTGCTTGCAAGGCTTATAGTGATGTGCATTACCGAGAGGGCCCAGAGATACCTCTCTGATAATCGGAGTGACAAATCCTAAGCTCGATCTATGCCAACTCAACAAACACCATCGGAGACACCTGTAGAGCATCTTTATAATCACCCAGTTACGTTGTGACGTTTGATAGCACACTAAGTGTTCCTCCGGTATTCGGGAGTTGCATAATCTCATAGTCATAGGAACATGTATAAGTCATGAAGAAAGAAATAGCAACAAACTAAACGATCATCGTGCTAAGCTAACAGATGGGTCAAGTCAATCACATCATTCTCTAATGATGTGATCCCATTAATCAAATGACAACTCATGTCTATGGCTAGGAAACTTAACCATCTTTGATTCAACGAGCTAGTCAAGTAGAGGCATACTAGTGACACTCTGTTTGTCTATGTATTCACACATGTACTAAGTTTCCGGTTAATACAATTCTAGCATGAATAATAAACATTTGTCATGATGTAAGGAAATATAAATAACAACTTTATTATTGCCTCTAGGGCATATTTCCTTCAAGATCGCATCATATCTAATAAAGTACGGTTACGACGTTCGGACACATCATTATGCTGTGGTGTTCCAGATGGCATGAGTTTGTGAAACTATTCCACATTGTTTGAATTGAAGGCCAAACTCGTAACTCAAATATTCACCTCTGCGATCAGATCGTAGAAACTTTATTTTCTTGTTATGATGATTCTCTACTTCACTCTGAAATTCTTTGAACTTTTCAAATGTTTCAGACTTATGTTTCATCAAGTAGATATACCCATATATGCTCAAATCATCTGTGAAGGTCAGAAAATAACGATACCCGCCGCAAGCCTCAACACTCATCGGACCGCATACATCAGTATGTATTATTTCCAACAAGTCTGTTGCTCGCTCCATTGTTCCGGAGAATGGAGTCTTAGTCATCTTGCCTATGAGGCATGGTTCGCAAGCATCAAAGTGATTCACAATCAAGTGATTCCAAAAGCCCATCAGCATGGAGTTTCTTCATGCGCTTTACACCAATATGACCTAAACGGCAATGCCACAAATATGTTGCATTATCATTATCAACTTGGTATCTTTTGGCATCAATATTATGAATATGTGTATCACTACGATCGAAATTCAATAAACCATTCACATTGGGTGTATAACCCTAGAAGGTTTTATTCATAAAAACAAAACAACAATTATTCTCTGACTTAAATGAATAACCGTATTGCAATAAACATGATCCAATCATATTCATGCTCAACGCAAACACCAAATATCATTTATTTTAGGTTCAACACTAATCCCGAAGGTAAAGGGAGTGTGCGATGGTGATCTTATCAACCTTGGAATCACTTCCAACACACATCATCACCTCGCCCTTAACTAGTCTCTGTTTATTTTGCAACTCCCGTTTCGAGTTACTACTCTTAGCAACTGAACCAGTATCATATACCGAGGGGTTGCTATAAACACTAGTAAAGTACACACCAATAATATGTATATCAAATATACTTTTGTTCACTTTGCCATCCTTGTTATCCGCCAAGTATTTGGGGAAGTTCCACTTCTAGTGACCATTTCCTTTGCAGTTGAAGCACTCAGTTTCAGGCTTGGGTCTAGCTTTGGGCTTCTTCATGGGAGTGGCAACTTGCTTGCCATTCGTCTTGAAGTTTCCTTTCTTTCCCTTATCCTTTTACTTGAAACTAGTGGTCTTGTCAACCATCAACACTTGATGTTTTTTCTTAATTTCTACCTTTACCGATTTCAGCATCGCGAAGAGCTTGAGAATTGTTTCCGTTATCCCTTGCATATTCTAGTTCATCACGAAGTGCCCTTTCAGGATATCCACACACTTCTTCTATATCGAACCAAGGCCGCTTCCTTACCCTAGCTCCATGTCACTGTCCTGCAAATAGCAGAAAACGAAAGGAAGAAACTGTTAGTGCAAAATCAATGATATATAAGTTAGATGTGCAATACTTATAGAGCACATCTATAGATGTGCTTTAGCAAAACTGACTTTTATTTATAAAGCGAGACGAACTGTCTTTTCTGTGGATCCAAGGCCGCTTCCTCACGCTAGCTCCATGTCACTCTTGGCTTAAAATAAAATAAAATAAAGCTCCATGTCACTGTCCTGCAAATAGCAGAAAACGGAAGGAAGAAAGTGTCAGTGCAGGTTCCCGACATCACCAAGGAACATCTGTCACAGCCACAGGAGCAATCCCGCGCCTCCGCGCCGGCAGCTAGCCGGAAAAATCATCACAATAATAATTCGCGAGAGCCAATTCAACTCCGTTCCATGTGGCACACCCTCCAGCTCCTCGTGCTCTCCACTGCAGGCCCCCCTTCCCATCCTTGTCCTCTCTCCCACCTCCCTTCTTCCTCCGTTCTTCCCAGCCCCAAGCCATTTTGCAGTTAGTTCCTGATCCCGCGGCGGAGGCGGCGGTGGCGGCTCCCATCTGCTGTCTTCCGCCTTGCCCCTGAGTTGCGTTTCTTGATGTGTTGGTCGTGACGGGCAAGGTGGAGGAGGAGCTTCTTCTTCCCGGCCGGGTGCCCGCCGCCTGAAGATCCCCTTTCGAGGGGCGGTAGGTGAGGGGAGATGCGCTGGGCTGATCCCCATTACTCGCGCATCCATTTCTTGTAGCCGAAAGATCTGTTGTTCCAGAGGTACGTGCGCAATGTTTCCGTATATTTTTGTGAATCCCTGATCCGGGTTCGTGGTCGCTGAATTGTTCCGGGCCTGTTGTCATTTCTTTTTCTTGTAGAAATGTCAAGATTATGCAATGCGCTCCGGTTCTTATCCTCGTCTCTGTTTTTCTCTTGTTTATCGCCCATAAAAGTCAATCCGTGAGCTCAATGCCGATGCGGGTGGTTGTGCTATTCCTCCTTGGAGCAACGGAGCCCGTTGTCCCTGAGAAGGACAGGGGACAGCGACCCGTTTCTCCTAGTACTGTCTGCGCCATTATTACTGCGCCTGCCAACAACTCGATTATTAATTATTAGGAAACTAATAATAATTGTAGTAAGTTAGAGAGCGTTTTACCCACCGTTTCTTGTTTCAGTTGTGGATATTGTCTTGTGTAAAGATGGCGCCCTTGGTTTTATTCCAGCTCTTTTGAGTGTTGAGTCAATTTGTGGTAGGTTCCTGAAGGAAGATGCTGTTTGTACTCTTTAATCCATGTGGAGTGCCCAGTTGGTCAGAGTAGTATTACCCTGTTGGATCATCTGAGGCTACTTTCTTGCAGAGGGATGCCACCTCGGTTTAGGTTTCTTGCTTATTGTGTCAATTTGAGTTTTATTTTTTCAGAAGGTGAGCCAACATTGCTGCCATTTATGCCCATTGCCTTCTTATAGGGGTGACCTAGTGATCCAGTTACTAACTTATTGAGCCCTTAATGTGGATCCTTCACTATATTAATGTACAAATTTCTGGGGTTATGCTATGCCATTTTGGTGCTTCTCGGAGTGGAGAGGTGGCTTAGTTTCCCCTTTTCCTGAATCAGTTCCCTGTAGAGTGTCCATGTGGTTGAATTCCCCTACCATATCAATTTGGGGGCAATTTACTCTACATACAGGCCAGCTTTCCATTCTTGGTACACTCATACCGTTGGCTTCAGAATTGTATGACCTCATAGCGTGCTCAAGTGATTAAATTCAATATATGGCGAGTCCTTAGTAAGTGGTACTAAGATTGTGCATTAATAGGTAGAAGCACCATGGGACTCCTAGGTATGATGGGTGACTCCTTCGGCTGCTCAGCTACCGGTGAGCGGCTCGTCTCTGCTGCGAGGGATGGAGACATCCAGGAGGCTAGGGCCCTATTGGAGCTTAACCCCCGGCTTGCACGATACTCGACATTCGGTATCCGGAACACACCCCTCCATTACTCGGCGGCAAAGGGCCACCACGAGGTGATTCACTCCACACATCTCTTTCGTTATCAGTTTACAATTATTTTTAGCTACTTTTGTTAATTAATGTATGTGTGTTTGTTATTGATTGATAAGTAATTTCATCTTCCTGGTAGATTGTTTCCCTGCTAATAGAAACTGGCGTTGATATCAACCTTAGGAACTGCAGAGGACAGGTGAGCTCTTTTTTTTTATCTCCCACCTTGTTCATCATTGGTATCCAATTCTTGATGATCCATAGTATGTGTTATTACTTTTGAATATTTATAGAGAACACTTCTTACTCGGTATACAGAAATGGATCGAGCATAATTTTCCCAAAACTATTTTATTTTAATATATTACCGAGAACTGTCTAGTTGCAATCTTACAAGTATATGCATTTCCCATATATCTGAGGTCGCTCAGGTCTTAGAAAATGATATATCAGTTGTTTCAAGTAGATGGAAGTAAGCTGCAAAATGTTACTACTTTCTCTTAGTTGACTTCTAGATAATAAAAAAACATATCCTATTGGAACATTCTTGAAGGGGTGATTTGATGTCACCTCATTATGTTCTTTCTATTTCTGTTCTATTGTGAAAGAGAATATTTCTTTGTTCTGGTACCAACTCTAAACGCAACAATTTCCGTGCAGACTGCTCTGATGCAAGCTTGTCTATATGGTCATTGGAAAGTTGTACAGATCCTAGTTCTTTTTAAAGCTAATGTAAGTGAATATCAATTTTTTTGTATCTTTTTGTGATCACAAAGAAGAACTTGTTTTTGTGTTAAACTGGGCTGTAATTTGTACTGATGCAAGTGATATGTATTTTTAATCTTAGATTCACAAAAAAGATTGTTTTAGTGGTGCAACAGCAATTCATTTTGCCGCCCTGAAAGGTCATACCCGGTGCATCCGGCTTATTGCGGCTGATTACGTGCCTAGTTTGCCGGATTTTTGGAGCATCATGCGCGGAACAGCCACGGGTGAAACAAATAAGGAAGCTTTTGATGCAGCGTATGTCAAATTCTGACGTTCATCTATGTTGGCATCTATTTTTTATCGTTTATGTTGGCATCTTCTGATAACTAGTAAATAAATATCCATTTTCCTTTGCTTCCCAGAAATCTCCAGAGACTAGTTAATGCAAAGTCAGATGGAGGTGTCACCCCTCTTCACTTGGCAGCTCTTCACGGGCATGCTGAGAGCTTGCAATTGCTGTTAGACCTTGGAGCCTCTGTCTCTGAGGTCACAGTCAACGATGGCTCAACTATTGATCTCATAGGTAAAAACTGAACAGGGTAAAAAAACATAAAACTGTACACAGAATGTTAGATGTTTGACTGAATTCAAGTAGTTATTGTTTAGGAACTTGGCCGTTACTTCTCACATCAAATGTGCAGAAAAAGGGGAAATATTCTGAACTTCTTTACATGTTCATATATTAACAATTCCCTAAAATTGCAGGTTCAGGAAGCACGGCCCTTCACTATGCAGCTTGTGGAGGAAGTGCTGTGTGCTGCCAAGTATGCATTGAATTCTCCCTTCCATAAAATATCAAGTAATTGACCAATTCCCGTTTACTGATTGCCGTAAAACAGCTTCTCATTGCAGCAGGAGCACACATGGGAGCTGAAAATGCTAACGGGTATGCCTAGGGAATTCCATGTTTGTATTCTAGAAGTATTTGTTTGTACACTTCACAATGATTGAAAATCTGAGAAAAGGTTGTTACTTTACAATTGCCACATTCTGATATATTTACTGATGTCACTTGATAAATTTCACGCTTTTTTTTGGGCTCTATTATCAGAATTTCTAAGCTAACTATGGTAAATGCTAATTAGCTTGACTAGTGTCTGCCTAAATATATCCATTTTCCTTTGCTGAATTCAAATGCTAAAACCAGTTGGCTGCATTTTGTGCTTATGTCCATTGTGATGTCATATGCCGGCCTGGATTTATAGCTGGCATTCAACTTATGCTTATGCCTCGTTAGAAAACAATTTCTGTGTGGTTCACTCTTTTCCAATGCTGTTTCCTTGAAGGTTGAGTCCTTTGATGGTGGCTCGTTCATGGCACAAAACTGGTGCTGAAGGCGTCCTAAGCAAACAGCCAGAAGGGAGACTACTAATTCTTCCGTCACCATATCTATCTCTTCCACTGATGAGCATTGTCAAAATCGCTCGGTGAGTTCAAATACCAGACAGAGTATGTGCATGCTGCTGTCATTTTGTCACGTCTTAAAATCCTATTTCATCAAACCTATAATGTTTTGAAATAGAATTGAAATTTGTCCAAAGTATCAAGCATCTGTACTCATGTACAGTACCAACCTTGTGCACAAAGCCACAATCATTTACTTAATTGAACAGAGTCCGTAAGTAAGGTCACCATGTCTCGGAATGTAGATGCCTATTGAAGGATAATTTGCACCTTAATAGATGCAGATTATTGAGAATGAGAAAAATTGGACTTTATCTCGTTGGGCTTTCAAATTTTTCCTGAGGCACATTTCCAGTTAACAAAGAACAGAGAAACAATTCCCCATTTACAGACCGACTCATATTTGATCGTTCACAGGGAATGCGGATGGAGAAAAACCTCGGCATCATCTAGTAGTTGCCATGATCCATGTGTGATATGTTTGGAGATGGAATGCACGGTAGCTGCAGAAGGTATCAACAGACTAATCCTCATGCTGAATAGTTGTACCTCATCTTATCCATTTTCATACGGATTTACCATGTTTTAATAGGTTGTGGCCATGAGTTCTGCACCAAATGTGCGCTCTATCTGTGCTCCACCACCAGCAGCTCGACATGTACCCGCGGGGTGCCGGGCTCCATATCCTGCCCTCTGTGCAGGCACACAATAGTCTCCTTTGTGAAGCTCACAGGCACCACCTTCCTGAAGGAGCTTCCGTGGACCACCTCATCGTTGGCTCTATGTGCGGCAGGCGCAAGCACTGGCTCGTTGCGTCGCCAGTCGGACATCCGTCGCCTACGCTCCTCCTCGGTTCACCTGGGATGCTCCTCTTTTCGATCCACCGGCTCTGGTAGATTGTCGTCGATCAAGTTGAATTGCGGCAGGCTTGACGAGACGCTGCCCTGCCTCGTCAGCTGTATCAGGCCGGATGTGCGGCGATCATCTTCGTACAGGGAAAGAGTCGGTAGTAGATATTCAGAGTTTTCATAATGCTCTGCTCCTTTTTGTTGGTGTCGTGTGCCTCCCTTTCGTTTTGTGAGCTGTAGGGAGTTTGGTGATTCAAACTTGTGCAGCATCTGTTCATGTCTATCTGTTTGTTTGTTTGTTTGATTTCTTTCTCAGTTTCTTCTAAGTTTTTTTTAAAAGACTTGTGTATCATTTCATTGATAGGTGGAGAGAACAAACACACGCACACTCAAAAAGGTTCGACTCGCAGCCACGTACACAAGAGCTGGCGTGACTGAGACCGTCAGCAAGAGAACAAAGCGGGGCAATCTTAAAAAAAAAATGGGGCAATCCCTGTTTCCTCAAATGAATTGATGATGCTGCTTCACACTATTGGCAATGTGATGGAACAAATCCGAAGCACCCTAAACCAACGTCGAAAGTATCACTCTGGATACACCGGAGTTGTACCAAAGTAGTTGAGTCAGTCTATTGCATCATCTTGCATCAACCTACGAATCACCTCACGGCGGCAAATTTTCGTGTTTTGACCCTTTTCTAAAACCTATCGAGATCTGGCCCTAGTTTGACATTTTTTCGAGATCTATCTCTTTTGCTATCGTCAGGGTCCATGGCGGTAGAAACATCCCTACCGCCAAACAGACTGGCGATAGCCTGTACAGTCCTACTGCCAAGGTGCTCGGTGGTAGGCACGAGCACGCACTGTGTTCAATACTTAGGAGAAATTTGCGGTAGGGCATGCAACCCTACCGCCAGGGACCTTGGCCGTAGGCTGTTATACCCTACCGCCATGGACCCTGTCGGTAGGAAAAGGCCAGATCTCGTATTTTTTTCAAACTAGGGTTAGATCTCGAATAGATTTCAAGAAAGGGTCAAAACACGAAATTTAGCTCCTCACGGCCCACAATGGAACCACCATGTTTTGACATATTGTTCTTATGCATGTCCATCGTCATGATTAAAGTCATGTCCTCATCTTCGTCCATCTCATATTTCTCTACGTAGGAAGAATCATCCCACAAATAGGATTCAAACGAACTCATATACAACACTATACTTTTAATTACAATCTACTCCTATATCACAACAAAAAAATGAGAAAAAAAACCTTTAAGGCTTTTCGTTGAACACCTTTTTTTTCGTTGAACACCTAATATGCAAGGAGGATAGGGATGGCAGTTTTGCCCATGGGTATGGGTACCCGCGGGTACCCTACCCAGAAACAACGGGCATGGGCAAGACTTGGAGAGATTTTGTACCCACGGGTAATGGGTATCCATACCCACAAAATATATGGGTAGGGCATGGGTATGAACTTATGTCCATGGATAACCCAATGGATACCCAGAAAATGATAAAGAAAATGAAAATAGTTCCTATGACAAGATCAACATACAACTCCTATGGCCCAACCCTAAATCTCGTATTCCTTAAACCATCCATAGCTTATAGGCTTGTAATCACCTGCTCGCCACTCCTCTTACGGCCTATGTGACTCCTCAAAAAGACGAAATGTCGACTCTTCTCTATTGGACTGTTGTCCAACGATCAAGCTATCCCCACGCACCGCTGCTCATACACCATTGATGCCTCCAAGAGGCCTCCCACACGAGGAGGCTGTGTCTGTGCTATACTGCTAGCCCATCATCACTTAATTTTTAAATTCATTTCTCTACCTTTAAAAAATTTAATGTTATACATTTTACCCACTGGGTACCCATTGGGTATGGGCACGGGTGTTAATTTATACCCATGGGTATTCAAGTGGGTGGGCATAGAAAGTTTCTGTGGGTATGTGTTTGGGCAGAAGGAGGTTGTACCTGCCCATACCCTACCCATTGCCATCCTAAAGAGGAGAATTTTGTTCGGCTGCTTGTCGGGCCGAGGTGGTCAGCGAGCCGGCTAGGAATGGCCCCGGGGTGGTCTTCGTGACGTCATGGAGCTGGAGGTTGCGGCAGCAGCAGTTGTTGCTGCGCCGTCTGAAAGCTGAGAGCTCTGAAGGAGCAGCGGCTCGACCCGATCGCAGCGGTCACAAGGTGGTCGTGCCGGCCACTAATTAACCTCAACGACTGCCACAAGTGCTACAGTATCATTAATGATGGCAGAGGGGCGGCGAATGGCCGGAATCGGCGCAAATCGAGATGGCCACGGATCCCAAATCGACAACGGCAGCAGGGGCTGTTGCGGCCGTCTGAAGCGGGCGAATTGGGTGGTGGAATGCAGAATCACAATGGCATGAAACAGTGGGATGCCACAGCCGACGGTCGCCGGGGGAGGGGGGGGGAGGTAGGGCGGCGAGAAGTTTCAGTGGCAGATCATGGTGCACGCACCTGCATTTGGTTTTTGCGGTAGCCAGTAGGAGTGCTGCCAATATGCAGCACTTCAGGCCAAAAAATAGGGTTCCCAAAAGACGTGCATAATCATTTGAAGACACATCATCTTCTTTAGTGCGATTTCAGGATCCAAATGTCCCGCAGGGTGCCATGCCTGTTGAACGCCCGGATCCTTTGAGATATTAAACCCATTATAAGCATGGGGAGAAGGGCAGCCAACACATGACGCAAGCTGGTTGGTCGTGGTGAGAAATCTTTTAAAATATATATTTTTAGATAAAGGTGTGGATTTTTTTAAATGATTTTTTAGATGAAGATGAGGACTACACGTATTTTTTTAAATGGAGAACTATGTAAAATGGCGCTCACCAGTAGGCTACATGGTGGTATTTTTTTTTCTTTTTTCAGATGGAGGTGAGAATTTTTTCTGAGATGCTTTTTTACATGAAGGCAAGAACCCCATGTATTTTTCTAAATGAAAACAGGCGCACAACTTTCTCTCAAGCAGCGTCACCGGATGGCACCCCAACCACTGGTTTACACTATCCGTTCTAGGCCCTTCACTACGATAGGGTACGAGTGTTTACACATTGCCACCACCACATCCTTTGTGTCAGATCAAGTTAAAAAATTGCACTGACAAGTACATCAATATTTTTTTTCTCAAATACGCACGAGTGTGCGTACTATATGTTGTACAAGGGATGGGGAAAGAGACCCCTCCACATTGGCTAGTACATGTTACAAGTTACATGTGGACCAATTTCACCGTAGCAACGATATAAATAAAGCTAAATCCTCTCATTCGCCCACCTCTCAAGCGCTCCGACTAGAGGCTCTACATTCCGTCTAAGCAGGGCCGTTTCCAGAAATTTGGGGCCCTGAGACGAATCATAAAATAGAGTCCTGAATTTGAAAAATCGTATAACTAAAGAAGTTTTTAGAGAATACCTCGGATTGCAGTGGCCAAATAATACTTCATAGCTATCCAAGGAAAACCTCATGCCAAAGCATACATAAAATTTCTCGACACACAGTATATGAAAAATTGGAACTCAACGCTTGATGATCGAACCAGATAGCTTAAACATGGTAAAACAAATGCAAATAATAATAAGGGATACAAAAGATACCTAATCAATAGTTTGCTTCATCCATTCCTCTCATATGTGTAGACACTTCTGTTGTTGATGGGCGCCAATGAAAATGATGTCATCATCATATTTTTTCTGTAACATGAAATGATCTAAAAATGCATCAAGTCGGGTTTAATCCTACATAAGCACATTTATTTTTCAGTTCAAAATTGGTCAATTGTTCAAATGCATCAATTTAGAAGTTAACACACATAGCATGTGAGTTCAAACTTTGAATGCATCTCCTATTGTTGCTTACCTCTCTCGTTCGAAGAAATTAGTAAATTACCCACTGATTACTGGCCGAAGCGACGAGCAGCACCGGTGTTTCTTGGCTTTGGAGGGACAGCTAGTCTTCGGTGTAGTGGAGGCAAGGCTAGCGTCCAGCAAGTCAGGCGGAGGACATGAATGACTTCCAGCCATGGTACGCTGGTGCTAGCACGGATCAGCAAGTAGGGGAGCTAGACTGGGGAGATCGGCCGCCGCCGGCGCTCTGCAGAAGACCAGCAATCGTGGATTCATTGCACGGCGGCTGAGGACTGGCAGAGCGAGAGCTCCTGTCTGACGCTCGTTAGCGTCAAGAAGAGGAGCTTTCGCTGAAGGTCGATGCAGATGGGCCGGCCCATCTAGAGGTCAGGAGCTCGAGCGCGTTAAAAGATCGCCAAAAAATACACCGCGCTAGCGAGGAATCGAACCTGCGACATCCCGATCGGCAAGTCCAAACCAACCAATCGAGCTGATATATTTTAGTACTTTTAAGTCAGCGCGATATCTTAAAGTACCAGACAACGTTTGAAAATTTTCGAACAATTCATGAAAATCGAGAACAAAAAATAGAAAATTATGAACACAAATTGACAAACGCGAAACCCTTTTTAAAACTATGAACAATTTTTGAAATTCGAACAAACTTTTCAAACATGAACACTATTGAACAGTTGAACAAAAATTTCAAAATTCCAAAAAGATGAACAATTTTTTAAATATACATTGAACATTTTGTATTATACGCTGAACAATTTTAAATACATACTGAACAATTTTGTGATATATGCCGAACAAAATTTAAAATATACTCCCTCCGTTCCTAAATATAAGTCTTTGGAGAGATTCCACTATGGACCACATACGGAGCAAAATGAGTGAATCTATATTCTAAAATGCATCTATATACATCCGTATGTGGTCCATAGTAAAATATCTACAAAGACTTATATTTAGGAACGGAGGGAGTACATTGAATATTTCTGCAATATACGCTGAACAAATTTTGAATTATGAAAAAAATAAATTAAAACCATGATTTATTTCCTCAAATAATGAAGAAAATACAGAATTTCAAACTTTTTTTAAAACGAAAAAGGCAAAAGAAACAGAAACAGAATAAAAAAAGAAACAAAAAAGAATAAAAGAAACAGGAAAAATTACAAAACCGGCTTCTAGAAGGTTCCCAAAACTGGTTTTCCTGGGCGAAGTGGGCCGGCCTGTCGCGCGCAGGAGCTCCAGCGCTTCAGCAAAGTCGCCTCTCCTGGACGCACACACGCGTCAGATAGGATCTACCTGGCAGAGTGGTCACGAACCTCCTAGAGCTCAGGCTGTAGCGGGCCACGCGCGGGCGGTTTACCTTCACGTTTTTTTGTCAATCGGGGGCCCTGTGCGGTCGCCACCTTGGTCCCCCTCATCGACGGGCCTGCCCCTAAGGGTGTGTTTGATAGGGTGCATGAGGGCAAAAGTTTCCAATTCGACCCAATTTTGCTTGTTTGGTAGGGTGCACGGGCTCACCTGAGCTATGCCCATCTCATGCATAAAAGGACCCTCAACCATGCTCATCTCATGCACCCCAAACAGGGTGCATGAAGGCAGCCATGCTAGCCCTGACCCTCGTCCCCACCAACCAGATCACGTTCAGATATGTTTATATTTTCAAAAAATGTTCATAATTACAAAATTTGTTCAATTTTTTGAAAAAATTCAGAATTACCAAAATTGTTTAAATTTCGAAAAAGTTCAGAATTTTGATTTTTTAAAAAATGTATAAAATTTCAAAAAATTGTTCTAAATTTCAAAATTTGTTTGAATTTTCAGTAAATGTTTTAAAAAATTCAAAAATGTTCGAATTTAGAAAAATCAATATTTTTTGAATTTTGAAAAAAATTAGAATTTCAGAGAAAGTTAATTATTTTTAAAATATTCAAAATTTCAAATTTTGTTTAAATTTTCAAAATATATTCAAAATTTAGTTAATTTTGAAAAAATGTTTAGAATTTCAAATTTTGTTTAAATTTTCAAAATATGTTTAAATTTGTTTTTATGTTGTTTCAATTTTGTTCATCATTCAAAAAATTAGAATTTGAACTTGTTCACCATGTCTAAACACTTGCAGGCTGCCAAACAAAGTCTTAGCTCAGCATGTCTCAGCGCATACATCGCTGCCAAACAACAGCAACTGCATGGACTCAGCATGTTTACACTCAACATGTATGAGAGGAGAACAACTAGACTAGGTCCATACATGCTACCAAACACACCCTAAGGATCCCGGCCTTACTCCAAGTACATCCCTCCTCCTGGATGCGCCGCATTTTTTCTTGAATACGCGAGTGTGCATACTATATATATTAAAGAGAGGGTGGGAAAAGAAGTCCCTTCACGTCGGATGTTACAAATGACATGTACACCAACTCCACGCTAAGGCCCAACTACAAGATTAACTCCTCCTATCTACCCACGTAGCTAGTGCTCGCAGCATCGGCTCCACGCTTTCCTTGAAGATCCCGACTTGTTTCCAATACGTGCATTCCTGAATGATAGTCATTGCTAGTCTGGTCATAGAAGGAGAGCAAGCATCGAACACTATGAAGTTCCTATGCTTCCACAACTCCCAGAGTACAAGTAGGAGCATTGCTCGCATCTCCGTTGTGCAAGTCGCATTGTTCTGCACAGTTGTACACCATGGGAGCAGCTTGGACTCCTAACCAACTGAGTTATTTCCCCCTTTCGTAACTACTGTCGATTCAACAGTCATCTACCGGTTACCTTTGTAACTATATCAAAGTAGCTGTACAACAGAATGCCCTTCGCCTTTAGTACTTTTCTTATATATATTATGTTATATACTAAATGTGTCAAAGCAATAGAAGTTATTGAAAAAAAACAAGCCCATCTTTCTCAAAAAGGAAGAGAGGGTGCGCCCCCCAAAGAGAACCCCATTCTTTCAAGAAAGTTCTAATTAATTATGTAGAAAAAGAAATAAGGAAAATAGGAGTGGATTGATTCATTCGGATCGATATGAGGACCTAACTCCGTTGCATTGCCAGAATCCATGTTCCATATTTGAAGCGGGTTGACCTCTGTGCTTCTCTCATGGTACAATCCTCTTCCTGCTGAGCCCCCTTTCTCCTCGGTCCACAGAGAAAAAAATGAAAAAAAAGGAGAAGGACAGGGGTCGCTAGTCAGAAAAGCTATAACTATCAATTCGAATTCTGAATGAATCAAATCTCCCCAAGTAGGATTCGAACCTACGACCAGTCCGAGCGCCCTTGCGCTGAAGATGAACGGGGCTAAGCGATCTGCCGAAGCTGTGGGATGTCAAAATGCATCGGTAGGGGAGCGTTCTGCCTTAGAGGGAAGCAACCGCGAAAGCGGGGGTCGACGAAGCAAACAGCCGACCGCTCTACCACTGAGCTACCGAGGAAGAACGGACTTAAGGAAGCTGACTCTCGTTCTTTGGCCCAACCAACTGCAGACCGAAAATCCAAAAAGTGCGCCTAAATTCTACTAATCCACATATCGTATGTGTGTCTTTCTTTATCTTTATCGAGATTGATCCATATGCTCTACTCTAAATCCATATGCTTTAAATGGATAAGAGAGATATGGATTTTCCGCTCAGCTCGGGACTACGACACGGCCCAGACTCCTACGGGAGGCAGCAGTGGGGAATTTTCCGCAATGGGCGAAAGCCTGACGGAGCAATGCCGCGTGGAGGTGGAAGGCCTACGGGTCGTCAACTTCTTTTCTAGGAGAAGAAACAATGACGACATACGATATGTGGATTAGTAGAATTTAGGATATTATATTACTCTATCTTTCTTTATGATGATACCATCCTCATCTTAATTTCCTATAAAACGGTCGGTTATTAACGGAATTCCTTGTCGGCTTTCCGTGAAATACTCGTTTGGCCTAGGCGAGACGACTTTCGCAAATGTTCAATCTTGCGAGGCGTATGAGCCAGATTTTTAGTACTCTCCCGACCTGTTAGAGGCCACCCTAATAAGGGGAGATTGCCGAGAAAACGTTGCTAAGCGGGATACAGCTCGTTTATTACCTCAAAGAAAACAAGAAACAGGCTTACTCCTATTTTCCTTATTTCTTTTTCTACATAATTAATTAGAACTTTCTTGAAAGAATGGGGTTCTCTCTTGGGGGGGGGGGGTGTTGGAAATATGCCCTAGAGGCAATAATAAATTGGTTATTATTATATTTCCTTGTTCACGATAATTGTTTATTATCCATGCTAGAATTGTATTGATAGGAAACTCAGATACATGTGTGGATACATAGACAACACCATGTCCCTAGTAAGCCTCTAGTTGACTAGCTCGTTGATCAATAGATGGTTACGGTTTCCTGACCATGGACATTGGATGTCGTTGATAACGGGATCACATCATTAGGAGAATGATGTGATGGACAAGACCCAATCCTAAGCCTAGCACAAGATCGTGTAGTTCGTTTGCTCAGAGCTTTTCTAATGTCAAGTATCATTTCCTTAGACCATGAGATTGTGCAACTCCCGGATACCGTAGGAATACTTTGGGTGTACCAAACGTCACAACGTAACTGGGTGGCTATAAAGGTGCACTACAGGTATCTCCGAAAGTGTCTGTTGGGTTGGCACGAATCGAGACTGGGATTTGTCACTCCGTGTAAACGGAGAGGTATCTCTGGGCCCACTCGGTAGGACATCATCATAATGTGCACAATGTGACCAAGGAGTTGATCACGGGATGATGTGAGTTACGGAACGAGTAAAGAGACTTGCCGGTAACGAGATTGAACAAGGTATAGGGATACCGACGATCGAATCTCGGGCAAGTAACATACCGATAGACAAAGGGAATTGTATACGGGATTGATTGAATCCCCGACATCGTGGTTCATCCGATGAGATCATCGTGGAACATGTGGGAGCCAACATGGGTATCCAGATCCCGCTGTTGGTTATTGACCGGAGAACGTCTCGGTCATGTCTGCATGGTTCCCGAACCCGTAGGGTCTACACACTTAAGGTTCGATGACGCTAGGGTTATAGGGAAAGTATGTACGTGGTTACCGAATGTTGTTCGGAGTCCCGGATGAGATCCCGGACGTCACGAGGAGTTCCGGAATGGTCCGGAGGTAAAGATTTATATATGGGAAGTCCTGTTTTGGTCACCGGAAAAGTTTCGGGTGATATCGGTAATGTACCGGGACCACCGGGAGGGTCCCGGGGGTCCACCAAGTGGGGCCACCAGCCCCAGAAGGCTGCGTGGGCTAAGTGTGGGAGGGGACCAGCCCCAGGTGGGCTGGTGTGCCCCCCCCACCAAAGCCCAAGGCGCAGGAAGAGTGGGAGGGGGCAAACCCTAGGTCCAAATGGGCCTTAAGGCCCACCCTAGTGGCGCCCCCCCTCTCCTCCCCTTGGCCGCCCCCCTAGATGGGATCTAGGGCTGGACGCCAGCCCTTGGGGGTGGAAACCCTAGAGGGAGCGCAGCCCCTTCCCCCTTATATATAGTTGAGGTTTGGGGCTGCCTAAGACACGAGAACATCTCTCTTTCGGCGCAGCCCTACCCCTCTCCCTCATCCTCCTCTCCCGCGGTGCTTGGCGAAGCCCTGCGGGATTGCCACGCTCCTCCATCACCACCACGCCGTCGTGCTGCTGCTGGATGGAGTCTTCCCCAACCTCTCCCTCTCTCCTTGCTGGATCAAGGCATGGGAGACGTCACCGGGCTGCACGTGTGTTGAACGCGGAGGCACCGTTCTTCGGTGCTTAGATCGGAATCAACCGTGATCTGAATCGCTACGAGTACGACTCCTTCATCCGCGTTCTTGCAACGCTTCCGCATCGCGATCTACAAGGGTATGTAGATGCACTCTCCTTCCCCTCGTTGCTAGATTACTCCATAGATTGATCTTGGTGATGCGTAGAAAATTTTGAATTTCTGCTACGTTCCCCATCAGGGGGGGGGGGGTGCACCCTCTCTTCCTTTTTGAGAAAGATAAGTTCTATTGCTTTGACACATTTAGTATGCATATCCCATTTTTGCGCAGCAGGGTTATGAAAACCCACGAGAAGCAACTGGACGAATTGGATGTGCCAATTGCCATTTAGCTAGCAAGCCCGTCGATATTGAAGTTCCCCAAGCTGTGCTTCCCGCGTCTTTTTTCGACAACCTCTCTAAAACGCATACGAGAAAATTGCACTTCACGGCACGGCAAAAAAAAGAGCTTCGCTCGGTTGGCCCTCCTAGGCTTCCGCCTACTTTCTCTTCTCTTAAGTGTACAACAAGTGGGAGAGGCAGGATTCGAACCTACGTAGAAAACCTTCTAGATATGCTCTTCAAGAACTTGAACCTGCTTGGATCACGGCGAGACAGATAGAAGCAGGACGAAGAGCAGTAACACGATATGCACGTCGTGGTGGGGCGCCGCCGACCATCCAAAAAGTCAAAGATGGCGTCGGCATTTACTTATTATGCTCTCTTCTAATAGTGGTCCCTTGGTCAGGTTGTAAAATCCTTATAGGAAAGTCGACTGTTATACCTTGTGATTGGTTACTAGCTCCAATTTGATATAATTTTTTTTTGGGAAGTCGTGGGAATGTGTTCTTATTCATTGATAGGCTTTTGGTTTACACGACCAATCGCAGCGAGTGCTTGTCAAAAAGCTTTTGTAACTCAGCCACGCCATAATAGCCGCCACAATAAGAAAGAAGCAAGCGAAACAGCTAGAAGCGCTCGCTTCGCCGCGCCCAACAATTCTTATTCACGGGAAAGCCAACCGAAAGATTCGATTCGGACTTCGTAGAGCCGGTGCTGTTGCTGTCTGCGTAGGGCCATCCCCCACTCCCGTCCCGGGGCGCTAAGGGGTTTTGTTTTAGGAACAAACGGCGGTGCAATTCAAGATGTCAGATTGATTTTCTCTCAGTTATTTTCTGGGCCAGCATTCTTAAGATCAAAGAGTCGGGCGAAAAAAGGGGAGAGCTCCCCGTTCCTGGTTCTCCTGTAACAGGATTCCGCGGAACCACAAGAGTCCTTAGAATGGGATTCCAACTCACAAACGATGTTCCACAGTTGCCTTGCAAAGACACAAGTGAGGAGAATGCGGGATGCGCCGCATGACCGCCCGTAGGGATGGAGAGGCGCCGTCAAACACGACGGCATTCCCGTGTTTCCACAACTCCCACATCACAAGAAGGAACATGGCCCGGTCATCCTTTACCCTTGATCCGCTTCCATGGATGTTGTTTCACCACTCCGCTAGGCCTGTGCCCGGTCGTGGCACCCAGGTAGAATTACCTATGGCAGGGCATATGATGGACCAAACCTCGCGCGCGAAGACGCATATGATGGACATCAACATCTTCTGAAAATAAAACAAACATAATCTACAGCGTACTTGTGCCTAGAACTAGAAGATCCCGGAGAATCACATTTTTTTGGCCGAGACAACGGACTGGGATTCTCCGACTGGATCGGCTGTGCCTCCGCATGATGAATCTAGACTTTTCAAATGTACATACGACAACCTTAGCGCCCTCAAGGATACGTAGAAAGAGACGGTACTCGTCACCTACCTGAGTCCGCTGCGTTCATATGTGGGAGTTGGTGTACTAATGATGATACAGTGTTGTACCTTAGCACCCTGAAAAGGATACGCACGCGGGGCGCAGAAGAAGACGAGCTCCGGCACCTGCCTTCCTCCCGGGGACGCGCGCTTGGTTAACAAGAGCCGTCCTCTTATAAAAGTAACAGTAACGCTGCCGTGAGTGCTGTCTCCTGCTCCTATCTGAATCCAATGGTTGCCGTTCGCCATTCCGCAGCACGGTAATCAAGACAAGAAGCACACTTGCTGAGGGAGTTCATGGCGTCCATGCAGCCGCCGTCAGTTGAGGTGGTGGAGCGCGGCCGGCAGTCGGCATTGGGCAAGGAGACCGGCCAGTCATGGGAGTATCGGCTGCGGAAATACCTCCTGCTGCTGGCCACGCTGGTGGTGACCGTGACGTACGCCGCGGGCTTCAACCCGCCAGGGGGCGTCTGGCAGGACACCCGCGGCGGCCAACTCGCCGGCGACCCCATCATCCGCGCCACCCACTACCACTGGTACCTCGCCTTCTACTACTGCAACGCCACCGCGTTCGCCGCGTCCCTCGTGGTCATCGTCCTCATCCTCGTCCTCGCCATCTCGCACGACAAAAAGATTGAGGAGGGGAAGGAGACGACGGTGCTCGTGTCGCTGCGGGTTTTCATGGGGCTGGACGTGCTCAGCCTCATGAGCGCCTACGGCGCTGGCACCTACCGGGACGTGGTCAGCGCCGTCTTGTATTGCACGGTGTCGGTGGGCACTGTCTTGGTCTACGTCGTGTGCATCATCACTATGAAGAGGCTGAGCTGCTTTCCTGGCAAGAAGTCCGAGTCCGAGTCCGTCTCCGGTAGGGCGAAAGGCAAAGAACGGCACTGCAAAATCCTGATGCTTCTCGCGACCTTCGCGGTGAGCGTCACGTACGTCGCCGGGCTTAGCACGCCGGGCGGCTTCTGGGACAGCACGGGGGGCAGCCACCTCCCGGGCGACCCGATTCTCAGGGATCGTCACGACCTGCGCCTGACGGTGTTCTTATTCTGCAACACCACGGCGTTCGTGGCGTCCCTGTTCATCACCATGCAGCTCATCATCGACAGCAAGCTCCACGAGGAAACGAAGGGACGCCTGCCTCGCAAGTACGCGCTCTACGCGTGCATCATCGTCGCGCTGCTCGGCCTCGTCAGCGCATACATCGCCGGCAGCTGCAGGGAGACCCGCACCACCGTCTCCGTGATCATCATCCTGGTTGGCGCCTCCATCTGCATCCGACTTGTCCTGTCAAAATGGATGTCGTCAAAGATTAAAGAAGTAGCGCCAAAATGGTTGAGTTGTCGTTCGAGTCCAGCTCACCAAAATGGTGAAAATCAGCAGACTGATAATGCCAGGTATCCCTCATGTTTTATTAGTCCCCTTGTATTTTAGGTCAAAATTTGATCACATATTTAACTTGCAAAATATTAATGCATGTCACAAAAAGTTGTATTGTTGGATTCGTATTTGAATGTAGTATCTAGCGATATTATCTTTGTTACGTATACCTTATAATTTATTAGTTAAAATCATGATCAAAATATGACCCGAAGCATGAGGGGACTATTAAATCAGGACAGAGATAGTATAGAACGGAGCACATATTGTCTTCTTTATCTGCAATCATATGCCACATCAATCAATTACAGCTTGCAATTGTACCCTGTTTCTTCTCTTGCAATCATCATGTGGCATTATTTGCAGTTCGCAGAAACAGAACTAAATTTATTTATGTTTTCTGCAGGGAGGCCATGGACAAGGCTCGCTCTCTTGTTCTATTGCTTGCCACTCTTGCGGCCACCATCACCTACACAGCGGGGCTGGACCCGCCGGGTGGCCTGTGGCAGGATAACGGCGATGGGCACATGGCCGGCGACCCGATCCTTCTCACGACGAATGCTAGGCGGTACAAGGCCTTCTACTACTGCAACTCGGCTGCCTTGGTGACCTCCTTGGTGGCCATCATCCTGGTCCAAAATAAGCTTCTGCTCAAGCACCACGTGCTGGAGGTAGCCATGATACTCGTCTTATTTGGCCTCATGGGCGCTTATGCCGCCGGGAGTTGCCGGGACGTGGACACCTCCATTTACGCCATGGCCTTGGCAGGCGTGGTCCTTATTTATGTGGTGATCCATGTTGTCATCTTCACGCTGGACCATAAGGAAAAGCAAGGTGACGAAGAGCTGCTGGAGAAGAGGCGCAAGCGGTTGCTCCTCTTCGCGATCTTGGCTGCGACCATCACCTACCAAGCCGGCCTCACCCCTCCAGGCGGCTTCCTTCTCAGGGACGACGAGTTCGGGCACCGCGCTGGTGATCCGATCCTCTTGCACAACTTCCCACACCGTTACAATGCCTTCTTCTACTGCAACACGGTGAGCTTCATGTTGTCCATCGCTCTCATCATCCTCCTGGTGAACCCCAACCTATACTGGCCAGCCATACGAAGCAATGCGCTATCTGTTTGTGCGGGGGTGGGCTTGTTTGGTTTGCTGGCGGGCTACGCCGCGGGAAGCACTCAACACATCAAGACCTCCATCTACATATTCGTGTTAGTGGCAGTGGTCCTCCTCTTCGCCGCCGTTCTGCTAGCATTATTTTTGTGGACTGAGGTGCGGAGAAATGGCAATTCGGCAGGCGAGGTGGAGATAAATGACAACTCGGTAGCCGGTGCGCCATCAGAGCCAGAGGGAAATGGCATATCCCTCGGAGAGGGGGAAGAACAAAAGGAGGAAGAACACAAGAAGAAGACGAAGGAGGAGGAAAAACAAGAAAAGAAGGAGCACGCGGAGCGCAAGTATGTAATGCTACTAGGCATCTTGGTGGCGAGCGTAACCTACCAGGCCGGCCTGAAGCCACCCGGCGGAGCGTGGCAGAGCAGCGGCAACGGATATGAGGCAGGCAACCCGGTGATGCACGACAACAGGACACCTCAGTACCTCACCTTCTTCTACAGCAACTCCATTTCGTTTGTGGCATCCATCCTTGTCATCATCATGCTGCTACGATACTGGCTGATAAAGAAGGAGTATGAAGATTGGTCGCTAAGGGTGATGAAAATCACTACCGTGGTGAATTTTGTCGCTCTACTGGTGGCCTATACAGTCGGTTCCAGCAGGAGTTGGAAGACGTCTTTGCGTGTCGCTGCGTTGAGCGTTGCCTTGCAGGGCTACCTAGCAATCATTATCTTGTGCTTGTCTTGGCATCATCATCTTGAGAAGAAGCCGAGCATGGCGAGCAACCAAGGAAATCCTCCAGCGTGATTCATTAGCATTGCGCTCTATACGTAGCTCTACTAATGTGAGTGAGGGCAGTCCACAAACTAATTCGAAATTCAGTTGGATTGTTCATCTGTGTTGAAAATCATATGAGATTTGAGTGATTTGAGCTAGGGATTTGAGGGAGCATGAAGAAGAGGATTTGGGGAAACTCTGGATCGTTCCACACCGATCCCTTCTCTCTGTACTCATTTATATTTGTTTGTACACTTTACATTTTAGTCCCTAAGAAGTCACCTAATTACAATATTCATACACGAACACTCCCCCTCAAAATGGGGCAAATATATCGTACAGACCCATCTTGCTACAAAACATAGAAAATGTTTTTTCCTGGGAGTCCTTTGGTAAGAACATCTGCTACTTGACTTGCTGAAGTTACGTATGGAAGGCAAACGACTCCCCTATCAAGCTTCTCCTTGATGAAGTGACGATCAATCTCTATGTGCTTGGTCCAATCATGTTGAACAGGGTTATTAGCAATGTCAATAGCAGCTTTGTTGTCACAGTATAGCATTAGAGGCTTGTACCTGTACCATCTCAACTCTGCTAAGACAATTGTAACCATAATAACCGACATATGCCATGGGCCATGGATCTAAACTCAGCCTCTGCAGTAGATCGAGCCACTACACCTTGTTTTTTGCTTCGCCATGAAACTAGGTTCCCTCCAACAAATGTGCAGTAACCTGACGTTGAGCGCCGATCATCAAGAGAACCTGCCCAATCGGCATCAGTATAGCATTCAACTTGTAGGTCCCCTTGTCTCGTATATAAGAGGCCTCTTCCTGGGCACCCCTTAAGATATCGTAGTATCCTAATCACAGCTTCCATATGAGCTGACTTTGGTTCATGCATATATTGGCTAACTACACTCACAGCAAGGGCAATATCTGGACGGGTATGAGATAGATATATCAACCTTCCAACAAGTCTCTGGTAGCGTTCCCGATCAACCGGTGTCCCTGCATCACTACTTAACCTATGATTCTGTTCAATGGGTGTAGCTACATGTCGACAACCAAGCATACTTGTTTCCTTGAGTAGATCCAAGATATACTTCCGTTGTGAGAGGAAGATACCCTTTGATCCTCGTGAGACCTCTATACCAAGAAAGTATCTTGGTTGTCCCAAGTCTTTCACTTCAAACTCCTGTGCAAGGTGATGTTTCAGACCTGCAACTTCTTTGGAATCATCTCCAGTAACCACAATGTCATCT
Source organism: Triticum aestivum (assembly GCF_018294505.1). Taxonomy (NCBI): domain Eukaryota; kingdom Viridiplantae; phylum Streptophyta; class Magnoliopsida; order Poales; family Poaceae; genus Triticum; species Triticum aestivum. The sequence goes on along the minus strand of NC_057814.1, from coordinate 95,902,737 downwards.
ACATACACTATAAGGATTGCCACTCTGCCATCGGTGTGCTTATAAAATAGTGTATGATCGGCATTGCTTTGAAGATAACCCCTTTTTAGCATGGCTTGTGTAAACCGATCAAACCAAGCTTGTGGTGACTGCTTTAAGCCATACAAAGAGCGATGCAAGCATATCACCTTTCCAATGGTTTGACTCGACTCAAACCCAGGTGGAATATGCATATATACCTCCTCTTGAAGATCACCATGAAGGAAAGCATTCTTCACATCCATCTGATAAATATCCCAACCTAGGTTTACAGCACATGATATTAGCGTCCTTATTGAATTCATCTTTGCCACTGGTGTGAAGGTCTCTTCATAATCGATTCCATATGTTTGTGTGTAGCCCTTTGCAACAAGGCATGCTTTATATCTCTCCACCTTACCCTCAGGAGTGTGCTTAATAGTGAAGACCCACTTACATCCTACAGGTTGCTTGCCTGGTGGTGGATCCATGAGCTCCCAAGTCTCATTCTTCTCCAAGGCTTTCATCTCATCAAGCATTGCTTCCTTCCATTTTGGGTCCTCTATAGCAGTTTTCCAATTAGATGGTGTGGACACAGAGTATAAGAGGCAATAAATCTTTTGAATGGTAAACTACAGTAATCATAGGAAATGAAATTAGCTATGTCATGTTTAGGTCCAACAAAATCTTTGAGGTGTCCTGGGATGTTTCGATTTCTAATTGGTTTCCTCAAAGCAATAGGTTGATCATCTTGAGGAGTATGAGTAGATAATTGGTTATCACATTGCCCTGCGGTGCTAATAGGAGCAATGGAACTAGAAGAGTTAGTGTTAGTACCTGGGTCCTCATGCATAGTAAGCTCACCCTCTTGAGAAGGAAGTGAAGTATTTTCCATTGTATCTTGTACGTCTCCATGACTAGAACCATGAATACACCCATCATTATTTGTCTCCTCCCCCTGATTTTGAGCATTATCAAGAATGGGTAGACCACTTGAAGTGGAAACAAGAATATGGCTTAATGTACGGCCTCCATCATCACTCTGCCCCTCTTGTTGCACTTCAGGTGGGGATAAGGCAATGCGAGTGTCATTTGTTGGTCCATAATATGATTCATGTTCACGGAACATCACATCCATGCTCACAAAAAAACGACGCTCCGAAGGGCACCAACATCTATAACCCTTTTGGGAGGCAGAATAACCCATGAAAACACATTTGAGAGCACGAGGATCTAATTTTCCAACAAAGTTCCTATAGTCATGCACAAAGCAAACACATCCAAAGACCTTCGGAGGAACTACAAAATCATTAGATTTCAAGAGACACTCAACATGAGTCTTATGACCAAGAACCCGAAGAGGCATACGGTTTATCACATATGTTGCAGTTTTTATTGCTTCCCCCAAAGAAATTTAGGTACATTCATTGTAAGCATAAGTGAGCGTGCAACCTCAAGAAGATGTCTGTTTTTGTGCTCACTAGTAGAAAACTGGGCTTTGGTCACAGGGCAATATTCACATTAGTCCCGGTTCAGTCACGAACCGGGACTAATGTGAGCATTGGTCCCGGTTCGTGCGGCCAGGGGCCTGCCGGGCCTCGTGGGGGCATTGGTCCCGGTTGGTGGGACAAACCGGGACCAATGGGCCACGCTCCTGGCCCACCACCCTTTAGTCCCGGTTCCTACCACAAACCGGGACTAAAGGGCTGGTCCTAGTTGCGGCCAGTGTTTAGTCCCACCTCGCCAACCGAAGGGCGCTCACACCAGTTTATAAGCCCGTCCCTCTATGCCTTGTTGAGCTTCTCTTAAAGTGAAAATAGATGCCCTTATACAGGGAATTTGACCTAAATTCACAGTAAATTTCATAGAAATTTACTATGAATTTAGGTTTAATTTTCTCTATAAGCGCATCTATGTTCATTTTTTATATTTATAAAATAAATAAACCTTAATAAAATAAATAAAACTAAATAAACCTTAATAAAATAAAATAAAATAAACTATAGTAACTACAATAAATAAACCTTAATAAATTAAGTAAAAGCAGCAGCAGTAAAATAAATAAAAATAGCAGCAGTAAAATAAATAAAAATAAAATAATTAAAGTAAAATACATAAGTAATTAGAAATAAAATAAATAATTTTTTTGTTGTAAGTAGAAACAAAACAAAACAAATAAAGCAAAAGAGAAAAAAATAGAGGAAAAAAATTATGCCACCTACTGGGCCACAACGGCCTGAATACGACTAGAAACCCATCCATGGGCCAGGATTCAGGCCCGCAGAAGGGCCAGTAGGCCCCACAGGCAAAGAGAACAGTTAGGCCCGAAAGCCTGCAGTTGAGAGGAGTTCGAGAGGGTGGGCGCAGCAGCGCTTATAAACCACTCTCGAGCTCTCTCAACTAGCGAGGTGGGACTAAACTTTTGACGCGGGGCAGCACAAGGCCTTTGGTCCCGGTTGGTGCCACCAACCGGGACTAAAGGGGGCATTGGTCCCGGTTCGTGGCACCAACCGGGACCAAAGGCCTTTAGTCCCGGTTGGTGCCACGAACCGGGACCAAAGAGTTCCCTATATATACCCCATCGCCACAGCAGAGCACTCCACAGTGCTCTGTTTTTTCTGGCCGGCGAGGGGAGGGCATTTGGGTGCTCTAGCTCACCTCCTATGCACATGAGGTGTTCGATGAAATGTCTGAGCCACACTAGTTAATCTTTGTCCTCTCGAAACTCGACCTCCGAGCTCCATTTTCCCCGAGATTTGTCTAGGTTTAGCGGTCCGTCACGTCCCGTCCCCGTCTTCACCGCCGTCGATCGCCCGCGCCGATCTCGTCGCCAGCACCACCGTGGTGAGCCTCTTGTTCTTATCTTCTTTCTGAAAGGAAAAAATTCTTACTTTAGATAGTTACTTGTCTAATTTTGTTACTTTTATTATTCCTTCTTATTACATAGTGCGATGGTTTTGGTATCCGCCCCCGTCGGCCCTCGTCCTGTCTATGATTCGGATGTGGTATATATTATCTTTTTATAACTATTTGGTTCATTTATTGTTTATGACAAATATACCGACCAACGTGACATAGATTTTATTTATCTAGGAGGTGGTTGAACCGGAAATTCTAACCGACCCTATTGTCGAGAGGTTAAATTTAGTTGAAGAAGAAAACAATTACTTGAAGGAAAAAATAAAAAAATTGAGGAGGAGAAGATGATATTGGAGTTGCATGTTGCGGATGTCGTCGATGATCACAAGATCAAGATGGATGCAATGCGCTTGAAGATTAGAAAGATTAGAAAATATGCCATTCATACCGAGGCTTGGTATCATTATGCCGTTGGATCAATTGTTACCTTGGTTGCGATTATGATCGCATTTGTTTTCGCATTGAAATGTTTTACATAGTTTCAATGTATGGTTTAATTAATTAGATGCTCTGGAGAGCTATATATATGTTGTTAGATGAGAACTATGTATGTACTTTGGTTCTAATGTGATGATGAACTTCTATTAATTTGGTCACTTAATTATCTATTCATGATGTTCTGTAATGGTTTTTGACACACTTAATTATATATAATGCACGCAGATGAACCGGCAATGGATGTACGGTGACAGACACACCTCCGAGTACATTAAGGGCGTGCATGATTTTCTCGAAGTGGCTGAGGCAAACAAGCAGAATGGTTTTATGTGTTGTCCATGCCCTATATGTGGGAATACGAAGTCTTACTCTGACCGGAAAATCCTTCACACCCACCTGCTTTACAAGGGTTTCATGCCACACTATAATGTTTGGACGAGGCACGGAGAAATAGGGGTTATGATGGAAGACGGCGAAGAAGAAGAGGACGATGACAACTATGTGCCCCCTGAATACGGTGATGCTGCAACGGGGGAAGCTGCTGAAGATCAAGAGGAACCAGACGATGTGCCCAATGATGCTGCAAGGGGGAAGCTGCTGAAGATCAAGAGGAACCAGTGCCCGATGATGATGATCTCCGCCGGGTCATAGTCGATGCAAGGACGCAATGCGAAAGTCAAAAGGAGAAGCTGAAGTTCGATCGCATGTTAGAGGATCACAAAAAAGGGTTGTACCCCAATTGCGAAGATGGCAACACAAAGCTCGGTACCGTACTGGAATTGCTGCAGTGGAAGGCAGAGAATGCTGTGCCTGACAAAGGATTTGAGAAGCTATTGAAAATATTGAAGAAGAAGCTTCCAAAGGATAACGAATTGCCCGACAGTACATACGCAGCAAAGAAGGTCGTATGCCCTCTAGGATTGGAGGTGCAGAAGATACATGCATGCCCTAATGACTGCATCCTCTACCGCGGTGCGTACAAGGATCTGAACGCATGCCCGGTATGCGGTGCATTGCGGTATAAGATCAGACGAGATGACCCTGGTGATGTTGACGGCGAGCCCCCCAGGAAGAGGGTTCCTGCGAAGGTGATGTGGTATGCTCCTATAATACCATGGTTGAAACGTCTGTTCAGAAACGAAGAGCATGCCAAGTTGATGCGATGGCACAGTGAGGACCGTAAGAAAGACGGGAAGTTGAGAGCACCCGCTGACGGGTCGCAGTGGAGAAAAATCGAGAGAAAGTACTGGGCTGAGTTTGCAGCTGACCCAAGGAACGTATGGTTTGGTTTAAGCGCGGATGGCATTAATCCTTTCGGGGAGCAGAGCAGCAATCACAGCACCTGGCCCGTGACTCTATGTATGTATAACCTTCCTCCTTGGATGTGCATGAAGCGGAAGTTCATTATGATGCCAGTTCTCATCCAAGGCCCTAAGCAACCCGGCAACGACATTGATGTGTACCTAAGGCCATTAGTTGAAGAACTTTTACAGCTGTGGAATGGAAACGGTGTACGTACGTGGGATGAGCACAAACAGGAGGAATTTAACCTGCACGCGTTGCTGTTTGTAACCATCAACGATTGGCCCGCTCTCAGTAACCTTTCAGGACAGACAAACAAGGGATACCACGCATGCACACACTGTTTAGATGACACTGAAAGTATATACCTGGACAAAAGCAGGAAGAATGTGTACCTGGGCCATCGTCGATTTCTTCCGACCAACCATCAATGTCGAAAGAAAGGCAAGCATTTCAAAGGCGAGGCAGATCACCGGAAGAAGCCCGCCATGCGTACCGGTGATCACGTACTTGCTATGGTCAATGATTTACACGTAATCTTTGGAAAGGGTCCCGGCGGACTAGCTGTTCCGAATGACGCTGAGGGACACGCACCCATGTGGAAGAAGAAATCTATATTTTGGGACCTACCCTACTGGAAAGAGCTAGAGGTCCGCTCTTCAATCGACGTGATGCACGTGACGAAGAACCTTTGCGTGAACCTGCTAGGCTTCTTGGGCGTGTATGGGAAGACAAAAGATACACCTGAGGCACGGGAGGACCTGCAACGTTTGCACGAAAAAGACGGCATGCCTCCGAAGCAGTATGAAGGTCCTGCCAGCTACGCTCTTACGAAAGAAGAGAAAGAAATCTTCTTTGAATGCCTGCTCAGTATGAAGGTCCCGACTGGCTTCTCGTCGAATATAAAGGGAATAATAAATATGCCAGAGAAAAAGTTCCAGAACCTAAAGTCTCATGACTGCCACGTGATTATGACGCAACTGCTTCCGGTTGCATTGAGGGGGCTTCTACCGGAAAACGTCCGATTAGCCATTGTGAAGCTATGTGCATTCCTCAATGCAATCTCTCAGAAGGTGATCGATCCAGAAATCATACCAAGGCTAAGGAGTGATGTGGCGCAATGTCTTGTCAGTTTCGAGCTGGTGTTCCCACCATCCTTCTTCAATATCATGACGCACGTCCTAGTTCATCTAGTCGACGAGATTGTCATTCTGGGGCCCGTATTTCTACACAATATGTTCCCCTTTGAGAGGTTCATGGGAGTCCTAAAGAAATATGTCCGTAACCGCGCTAGGCCAGAAGGAAGCATCTCCATGGGCCATCAAACAGAGGATGTCATTGGGTTTTGTGTTGACTTCATTCCTGGCCTTAAGAAGATAGGTCTCCCTAAATCGCGGTATGAGGGGAGACTGACTGGAAAAGGCACGCTTGGAGGGGGGACTCAATAATATGCAGGGACGGATATTCTTGGTCTCAAGCACACTACACAGTTCTACAGAACTCTACCTTGGTGACCCCGTATGTCGATGAACACAAGAACAGTCTGCGCTCCAAACACCCGGAGCAGTGTGACGACTGGATTACATGTGAACACATCAGGACTTTCAGCAGTTGGTTGGAAACACGTCTCAGAGGTGACACCACTGTTTGTGATGAGTTGTACTCGTTGTCCAGGGGACCATCTTCGACTGTATTGACTTACAAAGGATACGAGATAAATGGGAATACATTTTACACGATCGCCCAAGATCAAAAGAGCACCAACCAAAACAGCGGTGTCCGCTTTGATGCAGCAACCGAGAGGGGAAAGGACACATATTATGGTTACATAATGGACATATGGGAACTTGACTACGGACATGATTTTAAGGTCCCTTTGTTTAAGTGCAAATGGGTCAATCTGTCAGGAGGCGGGGTACAGGTAGACCCACAGTACGGAATGACAACAGTGGATCTGAACAATCTTGGGTACACTGACGAACCGTTCGTCCTAGCCAATGATGTGGCACAGGTTATCTATGTGAAGGACATGTCTACCAGACCGAGGAAAAGAAAAGATAAGGAAGCGAATACATCATACGATGAGCCAAAGCGCCACATAGTTCTTTCAGGAAAAAGGGACATTGTGGGAGTGGAGGGCAAGACAGACATGTCTGAAGATTATGAAAAGTTTCATGAAATTCCTCCCTTCAAAGTCAAGGCTGACCCAAGCATCCTGATAAACGATGAAGATTATCCATGGTTACGGCGCAATAAGCAAATGACACAAGCGAAGAAAAAGTGAAGACTTTCTCCCGCAACTATTATGATGATACCATGCCAACTTTGTAATAGACGAGTATGATACCATTGTCCGTTTTGTACAAGAAGTGCATCTAGTTTTTGCCGTAACCCTCTCAACTTTCTTGCACATGCTATGTGGATGAAATGATGATACCATGCCAACTTTCAACCTTTTCAGAGTTCATTTGAAATGCTTTTCAATTTTAGGGTCTTATAGCTAAAAATTATGCCACCTACTGGGCCACCACGGCCTGAATACGATTAGAAACCCATCCATGGGCCAGGATTCAGGCCCGCAGAAGGCCCAGTAGGCCCACAGGCATGTACAGAGAGGTTAGGCCCGTAAGCCTGCTTTAGAGAGGAGCTCGACAGCTCAGGCGCACCGCACCTTATAAAATTTATGAAACTAAAATTAACAAAGTATTTTCTGTTCAAAACATTATAAGAAACCTCTATTATTATTGAAACTAAAATCATATAAAATTGATGCAACTAAAATTATCGAAGTATTTTCTGTTCAAAATCATTAAAAGCAAAAAGAATTTTCATAAAGAACTTTTTTTGATAGAAACTTTAATAGCAAAAAGAATTATCATAAAGTAAAATAAATAAGTAATTAGAAACAAAATAAAATAAAATAAATAAGTTTTTTGTTGTAAGTAGAAACAAAACAAAATAAATAAAGCAAAAAAGAAAACAAAAAAACTAAATACAGCAAAAAAATTCATAAAGAACTTTTTTGATAGAAACTTTAATAGCAAAAAGAATTATCATAAAGTAAAATAAATAAGTAATTAGAAACAAAATAAAATAAAATAAATAAGTTTTTTGTTGTAAGTAGAAACAAAACAAAATAAATAAAGCAAAAAAGAAAACAAAAAAACTAAATACAGCAAAAAAAATTGTTGGGGCGCTGCCCGCTTGGCCTTCCAACCCTCAGGTTTGCAAATACAGGCCCAGAAGGGCTAGGAGGCTAAACGGGCAGCGCGTCAAAGTTAGGCCCAGAAGCCTGGTATAGAGAGGAGTTCGAAACAGCAGCCGCGCCGCGGCTTTTAAACTGGTGCGGGCGCCCCTCGGCTAGCGAGGTGGGACTAAACTTTTGGCCGCGATGCGGGCAGCAAGAGGCCTTTGGTCCCGGTTCGTGGCACCAACCGGGACCAATGCCCCCCTTTAGTCCCGGTTGGTGCCACCAACCGGGACCAAAGGCCGCCGCTTCCCGCCCTTTGCGCCGCAAAAAAATTGTTGGGGCGCTGTCCGCTGGGCCCTCCAACCCTCGGGTTTGCAAATACAGGCCCAGAAGGGCTAGAGGGCTCAACAGGCAGCGCACCAAAGTTAGGCCCAGAAGCCTGCTATAGGGAGGAGTTCGAGACAGCAGCCGCAGCGGGGCTTATAAACCACTCCGAGCCCTTCTCAACTAGCGAGGTGGGACTAAACTTTTGGCCGCGACGCGGGCAGCAAGAGGCCTTTGGTCCCGGTTGGTGCCACCAACCGGGACTAAAGGGGGGCATTAGTCCGGTTCCGGACTAAAGGGGGGGCATTGGTCCTGGTTCGTGGCACCAACCGGGACTAATGCCCCCTTTAGTCCCGGTTGGTGCCACCAACCGGGACCAAAGGCCGCCGCTTCCCGCCCTTTGCGCTGCTGAAAAGGGACCTTTGGTCCCAGTTGGTGGCACCAACCGGGACTAAAGGGTGGCATTTGTCCCGGTTGGTGCCACGAACCGGGACCAATGCCCTTGCTATATAACCAGGACTTGTGAAAATTTCACATCTCCCTCGCCTCCCTCGCCAGTTGCCCCCGCCGCCAGGCTGCACAAATCACTCGCGCGCTCCTCGTCGCCGTCGCCGCCGCCGGCCGCCATCCCCGTCTCCCCGTGCCCCTAACCCGCGCCCGAGCCCACGCCGGCCACCGCCCCGTGCCCCTGCCCCGTCCCGAGCACGCACGGCCGCGCCCCTGCGCCCCGGCCCGACCCCACCATTGTCGTCATCGCCGGCGCCCGCCCCCACTGCCGCCCCTGCCTCGATGCCGCCCCTCCTCCCCGTTCGGTCCGGCTCCGGCGACCCCTTTCCTCCCTGTCCCCTCGATCCTCTTCATATAATTTTTTTTCATATAATTTTTTTTTCATATGCATATGTTGATTATATGGATGGATGGATGGATGATGTATATGTTCATTATATGGATGGATGGATGATGTATGCTTTTTTTTCATATAATTTTTTAGGCAGATTTTTAGAATTTTTTGTGTACGTATGTTATGTTTATATGTATGTATGTATGTTCATATGTATGTATGTTTATATGCAAAGCATATGCAAAGAAAATGTATGAATGGTCATATGCAAAGAAAAATGTATGTATGGTCATATGCAAAGAAAATGTATGTATGTATGTTCATATGAAAGAAAAATGTATGTATGTATGTTCATATGCATATGCAAAGAAAATGTATGTTCATATATATGATGATATGTTCATATAAAAAGGAAAATAAGAAGAGGAACAAAGGAGAAGAAGAGGAGAGGAAGAAGAGGAGAAATAAATAAGAAGAGGAAAAAAGAAGAGGAGAAGAAGAAAGGAATAGAAGAGAAGAAGAAAAAATAGAAAAAAATTCTATTTTTTCTTCTTCTCTCCTCTATTCCTTTCTTCTTCTCCTCTTTTTTTCTTTTTTTTTCTTCGATCTTCTCCTCTATTCCTTTTCTTCTTCTCCTCTTTTTATTTCTTCTTCATTTTCTTATGTTTTATCGGGTCTGTCGTCGTCGATATACCCCTCTCCCGATAACTTCAACACGAGGGGGGGTCGATATACCCCCTCCCCGCCGATAATATTATTTTCCCATGTACGTATGTCGTCGTTGTCGATATAACCCCCTCCCGATAACTTCAACACGTGGGGGGGGGGTCGATATACCCCCTCCCCGATAACATTATTTTCCCATGTATGTATGTCGTCGTTGTCGATATATATAACTCCCTCCCAGATAACTTCGACATGATGGACGGTCGATATTTATACCCCCTCTCGACCGTGATAACTTATACCACGGGAGCACCCCCCGGCCCTCTCGCTCGACCAAAACTCTCGAGGACACCCAAACCCTAGAAAAAAACGATGTCGGTCTCCTACCCCCTCCCGCCGCGCCCCTACCCTTGAAGCGTTGCCTAGGCCACCCCAAACCCGGAATAAGCTAGGTCTACGTTTGCACTAATATATCCACCTGCTGTCATGTTTGTGTAATAATTGCCATGTTGTAATATTTGCAGAAACAATGGAGCACGGACGAGACGAGCAAGCAGAAGAGGTGTTGGGGGACATAATCTTAGCCGGAGGTGATATCTTGTCGTATCTTAACGACAATGATGGTCTGGAAGAACAGGGTGAAGAAGCAGGCTACGGTGATCGAAGAGTGGAGGAGGAAAGACATGATTATGATGGCTCCGGTGACCCAATGCTGGTGCAAGAAGGAGCCCGTGGTGACGGCTCCGGTGACCGAACAGAGTCCGGCCAGGTAAATATATTAGTTAAGCCTGTGCTGACTAGCTAATTGATGCATTCATTGTTTTGGTATGTACACATATTAATTAACACTCGTCTTTCTTCTTTTTTCTAGCCCTCCGGATCGAGCACAACTGCGGTAAAGAGACGAGGCCCGAAGAGAAAGTTGCGCTCGGATGAAAGGTTTGAGATCACAGCAATCGCGCGCGACGGCCAACCGATTGAACCCATCCGGACAAAGGATGCATTTGCTGCTCAGTGCGGGGTTCTAGTTAGGGACAAGATCCCGATCAGCATCCACCAATGGTATAAGCCTAAGAAGGAAGACCCTGAGGTGTCTTATGTCAATGATATGCAGAAAGATGATCTTTGGACTGAGCTGAAGGCAAATTTCACCCTACCGCCAGAGGAGGATCCGGAGAAGCCAGTTATAGAGCAATTAATCAAGTCTCATGCTCTTAAGAAGATGGCAGACCTATTCAGGAGGTGGAAGAATGAGCTGAAAACGTTTGTCGACAAAGAAGAGACACCAGAATTCATCGGCCGGTATGAGAAGATCAGAGATCACTGGCCCGCATTTGTGGCCCACAAGACATCGGAAAAGAGTAAGAAGATGTCAGCGACAAACAAGAAGAATGCTGCAAAGAAGAAGCTTCACCATCGCACGGGGTCAGGTGGCTACCTCAAAGCCCGACCTAAGTGGGCCAAGGCTGAGAATGATCTGCTTGAAAAAGGGATCGAACCACAGACAATGAACTGGACAGACCGTTGCCGGACTTGGTTCTTCGGGGCTGGCGGAACCTTGGACCCTGTATCAGGGAGGTGCGTTTGGACGAACGAGCTTTTGAGAATACCAGTCAAGAAGATTCAGCAATATATCGATGCAGCGCAGGAAGGGACGTTCGTTCCAGACAGAGAGAACGACGAGCTCACAATGGCCCTCGGGAATCCTGAGCACCCTGGACGGACACGAGGCACGCCAGGCTCCGTTCCGTGGAAGGCTGGTTTTCCGGACGCGGGCGGTTACAAAAGCCAGGAGAGGAGGAAAAAAGTGGAGCAGATCCAAATTCAGAAGCTGCACGAAAGGGTTCAAGCGCTAGAGGAACGAGACGGCAATCGACATGCCGAAACTGCCCCCGAAGCTACACCGCCATCTCAGCGGAGAAGCAGCGTGGCTTCCACCGAGCTGCTTCAGCTGGAGCATGCGGCTCCTGCTAGCTACCCCGTGGATGCTATCACGGAGTCTCAACATTGCCACCTTATGGCGGAATGGCAGAACTTCAAAGTCAAGGCGGCTGTTGGCTCTGTTTTACCTCCTGAACCCGGCGCAACCTACCACTGCCGGCCGATTCCAGAAGGATATGCTAGGGTGATGGTGGATGAAATAACGGAGGGATTTGAGGAGCTCCAGCTTGACCACCCTACCGGTGAAGGGGAGACTCGGCTGGGTTCTGCTCTGAAGACTCCATGCCTATGGCGGAAGGAGCTCATCAAGCTTCCGAACTGGACGGCTCCGGCGAGTAAGGGCACTCCGCCTCCTCCTCCGCCTCCTCCTCCGGCGAGTGATCAGGGCACTCAGCCTCCTTCTCCGGCGCGTGGCGGCACTCCGCCACCTTCTCCGCCAGCGCCGGCGCGCCAGAGCAGCCAGCCTCCTCCTTCTCCGCCTCGTCAGCAAGGGCGGAAGAGACCCGCCGCCGCTGCGGCTGCTCCGGCGCGTCGTAGTCCTTCTCCTCCGCCTCGTAAGCAAGGAAAGAAGACAGCCGCAGCCGCTCCGTCTGCTCTGCCGGCGTCTAGCAGTACAGCTGCCAGAGGCGGGAGGCAATACAGATTCGGTCCTTCTCTGAAGACTCCAGAGAAGTTACCATACGAGAGGACCGAGGAGGAAACCAGGAAGATCGTGCGAGCCGAAGTGACAAACTTCTTTGAAGGGGTGAAAGCAAAGAAACATCCACCTCCGGAGGAGAAGGTAGATCCGGTGAAAGCAAAGCGCACTCTGGCTGCCCTGACAAAACCACCAAAGTCTCCGCCGAGAGGCAACTATGAGCGCATTCTTGCAAAGACATATGCCGAAGCGGAGCGGTCGGGAAGTACTGTCAGTGATCAAAGGTTAAAAGAACGACGAGCTGGGAAAAAAATTGCCCAGCTCGGCGAACAAGCGAACCAATCGTGCCCCCCGCTCAAGGTGTCAAAAGACATCGTCGCTAATGATCCGAGTATGGTGCCCGGTTATAGCAATCTTGGAGATTACCTGCCCGACGATGTACATTATGAAATCATGGAGGTGGACGAACACAAATACCATTACGGGAAGCCTCTCGTCAAAGATGAAAGATCTCTAACAACGATGATGCGAAGACTACATGATTGGTACATGAAAACCTGCAGAGAGTCTGATGGGATGGATACTTTGACGCTGAGAGTTAAACCGGAGCATGACCTCGTTGGAATTGATCTCCTGAATGTTCTATTTGAGGATTTCTTCCAGTTTTACAATCAAAAGGCCCTCGATAAAACAACGATCACTTGCTACTGTCTGTAAGTAGTACTACTTCTGTCATTAAGTCTCTCTATATAGGTCAGCTCTTTCATTGCATGTATTTATAATTATCCTCACTATATTATGCAGATTGAAGATCGCCGAATTGAAGAAAAGACAAATCGGTGATATTGGGTTCATTAACACAAATCTCATAGATGCATATACGGTTGAAAAACATCCCAAAGAAGTCGAGGCCAGCTTGCTACAATCGTTGGTATTAAATCAAAACAAAGATATAATACTCTTTCCTTACAACTTCAAGTGAGTGTTACTGTCTTGTGCATATTCGGTTTCCCTTATTAGTCCAGGTTATGGTAATGTAATTGATGACTTATGCATGCATGCGCAGCTTCCACTATATTCTCCTAGAGATTAAGCTTGAGCAGGGAGTAGTAACCGTCTTAGACTCGAGACAGAAAGATCCCCAGGACTATGCGAACATGACTCAAATGCTCGAGAAGTAAGTTAAATCGATCATTATCCACCATATCAGCAACTTTGTTCATTTCCTGATATCAAGTAATTGTTTTCTTTGTCTGGCAGGGTTTGGAGAAAATTCACCTCAAAAGCTCCGGGACTGCCGAAGAAGCTGCAATTTAATCACCCGAAAGTAAGTACTATAGTAGCATGTTCCGCGCATCTCCTAGTGATTCAAGCGCTAGTTTCATCAATACCATTTAGCATGCTTGCTTATCAGTTTGATTGACCTCTATTTCTTGTAAAGTGGTTGTGGCAGGAACCCGGGAATAATTACTGTGGATACTACGTTTGCGAGTCCATCCGCTACACGACCTGTGAGCGGGGCTACACTGAAGAACAATATGAAGTGCGTAAGCAATAATATTCACAATTTTATTTTATTACCATCATTTGTGTTGAGTTTCATTTATTCATATATATATATATATATTGACCCCCTTCTTCAAATTAGATGTTTCGGAAGCGGGATGAACTCCTAGCACCAGATCGTATGCGAGGAATTCAAGAGGAATTGGCGGCATTCTTCCTTGACCACGTGATCGCTGAAAACGGAGAATACTATGTGGACCCTGTGTTCCTACAATTTAATTAGGAGATTGTATTGTAAGAGATAATTATTGTATATATGTAGCCGGTAGTGTCGGATAGATATACGAGAACTTGTTGTTCGACCAATATCTCGGAGAAGGAGAGGTGGTCGATATCACTTCTCTCTGTATGCATATGTTCATGACGATCTTCTGTTTCCTTCATTTGATTACTAGCTAGCGTGTCTACTCCTCTCCATACGTATATAGTACGTAGCGTCGACCAAGCACGGAGATAAGAGAGGACACTTCTCTCTATTAATTAGCTAGCTAACACAATATATGAAACACCTAAATTAACCCCCCAAAACCCCTAAACCACCCCCTTTCAAAAAAAACAAAAACCTCAGCTCCTGCCAGCTGCTGACGCGTGGATGCCTATTGGTCCCGGTTGGTGACACCAACCGGGACAAAAGGCCCTACCTATTGGTCCCGGTTGGTGGCACCAACTGGGACCAAAGGCCCCCCTGTCTGGGCTGGCAGCAGCGGCCACGTGGAGGACCTTCTGTCCCGGTTCGTGTAAGAACCGGGACTAAAGGGTTAGGGCTTTAGTAACGACCCTTTAGTCCTGGTTCGAGAACCGGGACAAAAGGCCCTTACAAACCGGGGTAAAAGCCCCTTTTCCTACTAGTGGCTCTGCAACACCATTTTGCTCTGGAGTGTTAACACAGGTCGTTTGATGTTCAATGCCATTTGAGGCAAGGAACTGTCCAAATTCTTGGTTGACATATTCAGTTCCATTATCTGAACGCAAAGTTTTAATAGTTGCCCCATGTTGATTTTTAATAAGAGCACATAGATCTTTAAAAACCAAGAACACATCACTCTTACGCTTCAAAAGATAAAGCCAAGTGTAACGAATAAAGCAATCTATAAAAGTTACAAACCACCGATGTCTAGAAATGGAGTGAACCTCACAGGGTCCCCAAACATCAGAGTGAATCATTTCAAATGGTTTGTCACTTCTTAAACCTATACTAGGATAGGAACCCCTTGTATGTTTAGCCAATTCACAAGCATCACATACCATGAGCTCCCTGGGAGACAACTTAAAAAGAGAAGGGTAAATACGAGATAATGCCACAAAAGAAAGATGTCCGAGCCTGCAATGGTGTAGTAGTAGTTCTTGACCAGGAGACAGACATGATGCAAAAGGAACTTCATCACTTCCTTCATCAAGATAGTAGAGTCCATCATGCACGGTCCCAGTTGATGTCTACTACGCAACTTTATTCTTGTAGACTCGTGTTGGGCCTCCAAGCGTAGAGTTTGTAGGACAGTAGCAACTTTTCTCAAGTGGATGACCTGAGGTTTATCAATCTGTGGGAGATGTAGGATGAAGATGGTCTCTCTCAAACAACCCTGCAACCAAATACAAGAAATCTCTTGTGTCCCCAACACACCCAATACAATGGCAAATTATATAGGTGCACTAGTTTGGCGAAGAGATGGTGATAAAAGTGTAATATTGATGGTAGAATTATATTTTTATAATCTAAATAAATAAAAACAGCAAAGGTAGCAAATAGTAAACGGACACAAGAACGGTATTGCAATGCTTGAAAATAAGGCCTAGGGTCCGTACTTTCACTAGTGCAACCTCTCAACAATGCTAATATAATTGGATCATATGACCACCCCTCAAAGTGCGACGAAGAATCACTCCAAAGTTCCTATCTAGCGGAGAACATAAGAATAAATTGTTTGTAGGGTACGAAACCACCTCAAAGCTATTCCTTCCGTTCGATCTATTCAAGAGTTCGTACTAAAATAACACAAAGCTATTCTTTCCGTTCGATCTATCCTAGAGTTCGTACTAAAATAACACCAAAGCAAATTCATATTCATAATACTCAATCCAACACAAAGAACTCAAAGGGTGCCCCAAGATTTCTACCTGAGAAACAAGGACAAGAACGTGCATCAATCCCTATGCATAGATTACCCCAATGTCACCTTGGGAATCCGCGAGTTGAGTGCCAAAACATATATCAAGTGACTCAATACGATACCCCATTGTCACCACGAGTATTCAATTGCAAGACATATATCAAGTGTTCTCAAATCCATAAAAGTATTCAATCCGATAACAACGAAATCTCAAAGGGAAAAACTCAATTCATCACAACAAGATAGAGAGGGGAAAACACCATATGATCCGACTATATTAACAAAGCCCGCGATACATCAAGATCGTGACATCTCAAGAATACAAGAGAGAGAGAGAGAGATTAAACACATAGCTACTGGTACAAACCCTCAGCCCCGAGGGTGGACTACTCCCTCCTCATCGTGGTGGCCGCCGGGATGATGAAGATGGCCACCGGAGATGATTCCCCCCTCCGGCAAGGTGCCGGAACGGGGTCTAGATTGGTTTTCGGTGGCTACAGAGCCTTGCGGCGGCGGAACTTCTGCTCTAGGTTAACCCCGAGGGTTTTTGAAATATTTGGGAATTTATAGGGTAAAGAGGGGGTGCAGGAGGCCACCGAGGTGGGCACAACCCACCTAATAGATTAAGACTAAAAATTGTTAAATCAACTGCTCCTCCTGAATGGCTAGTAGTATCACTTAAGGGTGGATAGACTGTCCACCCAGTGCCGCTGCCCACTTCTACTAAGGCTAAGCTTAATAGGAGCAAGAGACTTGGTGGCTGCTTCTAGGCATGGAGGTTGGAGCTCCCTCCTTGACCGCCAACCGGTACAAACTTGCTAAAAGCACAAGAGTAGATGTGAAAGGAGAAGAGAGGGGATTGAGCTTCCAAGCAAAAGAACAAGGGTGAGCTCTTTGTTGCTAGAGCGCATGCGTTTTCTTGCTCTTTTCTATACGCTAACTCCCGACCGAACCTCAGTCTATAGTTTGACCTATCTTTCTGAAGTCTGGGTGAACTCAATCACCTTATGTCTTTGAATGGTGTAGCAAGCGATGAAATGCTTGGGGGAGTTGAAAATAAGGATAGATCAAGGGGGTGATGACACCAAGCACAGGACGGACTAGGGTTTTCACACGGAGTCCTGGCACCATGAAGGACCCACAACAACACCCCCAAGAGGCAAGCACCATCCGCAGGCATCGCCGTCACTAATGTCGGTGCACGGAGTTTTCGCTCGGACCCTTATAAGTGCCACAGGCAGAACCAAAGTTGCCGACCCAACGTGCAAGTGGGAGGGGGGCTGCTGCCGCCAGAGCAAGGCCTCTAGATCCAGACTAGGAAGCCGCCACCACATAAGCCACGACGACACCAGAATCACTCACCACCTCTCCCCTTACTACCCACCTAGCCAAGAGGAGATGCCACCAGCACCACTGCAGCACCGCTTGCTGGAGAGCCGACCGTGGAGTCCACCTTTCGAGAGCTACCGCCCTGGCATACAAAACGACCTTTCACCGAAGCCATAGCGCGTGAAGAGTAAACCGTTGTTAAGCAATTCATTCGATTAGTTTCTCCTTCTATTCCATGAGAGTATATATATAGCTCTTTTGTCTCTTGTCACTACTGGAATTGACCTGTACGCCAGGTGCCACGAACACTCGGCAAAGGACCAATAACCGTCGGCAAAGCCTTTGCCGAGAGTTGCACTCGGCAAAGGCCACCCGGCGTATACCTCTTCGGCAAACAAGAATTTGCCGAGAGGCAAGACACAGGGATTCGGCAAAGAGTTTACCGAGAGCCAAATAATACCACTCGGCAAAATAAAGTGACTTAGACGGGCGACAAACAGAGATGCCGCAGCAGGTACTCGGCAAACGGACAAGGCATTGCCGAGTGGATGCACTCGGTAAAACTATCGAGCTGAATTAAAAAAAACGATGACAGGGCGCTGCTGCTGCCGCCGCCCGAAGGTCGTCGCACTCGGTACTGACAATGGATACTGCTCGCTGGCTCGCCACCTAGCTCTACGTGTTGCTGCTGCTTGTTCTTGAGCTAGCTAGCTCCACCTACGGCTGCTACTTGTGCTCTGCTCGCTGTTGTCACCGCGTGCGGCTGCTTGTGCTCACCACCGGCGCATACTGCTGCTCGCGCGTGCGTGCGCCCTTCAGCCTCCCTGCGTCGGAGCTCGCGGGGTCGTCGACTCTCTCGTCGTGGTCGCGCATGGGCTTGGTCGGAGCGGCAGGGACGACCGCCTCAAGGTGGCGGCCTTGGCGGAGTACTTCAGCATCGGCATGTGGGCAAGCCGATTCCGGATGGCGCGCATGTGAACCTCGAGTCGTGCCTCGATGTGGTGGCCCTGGCGGAGTCCGCCGCGGCGTGCTGCGGCTGCTCAAGTCCTACGCCGGCGTGCTTCGAGCCCTCCATGGACGCGTGTGTGTTAGTGTGTGAGTGCGAGAGACGAGAGAGAGGATAAGGCAGTGTGTGGCTGTGTGTGTGTGCAGGGGGGGGGGGGGGGGGGGGGGCGGCCGCCCCGGGCCCCCGAGATGGAAGGGGCCCCCAAATCAGGCATGCATGTATAGAGGGAAAAAAAAGCGATGTTGCATGTTCCACCGTGCAGTGCCTGGCCTAACAGATCCGTAAGCCCACACAGAGGACTCCTGAAATCGAGCGACGCTGCCAATCACGCACGACGCTCGCGCTGATCAATCGCACGATCTAATTGCTATTTTGCCTAATCGCGTCATCGCCTTAATTACGACGCCGTCGCCTTGCCTGATCGCATCGCCATTAGCTCACCTCCTTGCAGCGGCCGCCAGGAAAAGGGCGAACAACATCCATCCGGCCACAGGGACGCCCGGTGGCAGTCGGCAGTCTTCTGCTGTCCGCGCGGCTACATCACGAATGGCAGAGAAGGTAGCCTAATAGCCTTTATGTGACTTGGTGATCTACAGATTTTCATAGATGACATCGATATTGTGTCTTTTATATTGCAACAGCAGAATGACGATCGACTGATTGGACACTGCTGAGTGATAGATATTATTCAGCTTCATGCATTTGTAATTTGCAAGTTTCACATTATCAACGGTAAGATTTATTCTGTTGATTGAGTAATTTTTGAATTACTACTTGTTTCTTCAAATTTCGGCATGGCCATCTAATCTATAAAGAATATATGCATCCTGCAATTTTATCCATTGAGAAGAAATTATGCATCTAAGAATGTTCAGAATTTTTGAACGTAATATGTACAACATAGTCGATGCAATATTGATGCATTTGAAATGTTTTCTTGGTATATCTTATATATACAAATATTGGCTATTATGTCAGGAAGACGATTTGTAGCTCTTGGGTGCCCGTGAACCCTCTATGAAGATAGGGTTCAAAAAATATCAAGACAAAAAAAACCTAGAATTTAATTAGGGTATCAAACATGGTCGACCGTTCTACTCCCGTGTGAAGTTTGGTGAAGAAATGACATCCGCGGTATTCTTAGTAAAATAGTCAATAAATCCAATTATATAAAAATCTGATTGAATGGATCGTAGGTTAGACTGTATTTTCTTCAGTAAGGACAGTGCAGATGACATTTCTTTATGAAAATTTGCACATCATTAGAATGATCGACCAGATTTGATACCCAATGTTTCAGCGATTTTTTCAGATGTTCTCATTATATTAAAGGGCCCCTGAATCTTTTTCCGCCCCGGGCCCCCAGAATCTCAGGACCGGCCCTGGTGTGTGAGATGCATATATAGGTGAGTGTGTTTGTGTTTGTTGTGACAACGATCGTGTGTGGCTGTGATCTCCAGAGTGATACAAGATGTGTGGTTGTATACTTGCCACGTCATCGATCCGTGGCATTGTCTTCCAACCAATCACACGCGAGTAAACTTTACCGAGTGTTGCACTCGGTAATACATGTTTTTTCCTTTTTCTTTCTTTTTTATTTATTTTCCATCAAATATGGTCTACTTTCTTTGAAAATTAGAGTGGTGCCATTTTGCACCTTGGTTTTGTACTTCCTTCACAAAAGATACTCATTTGTGACACTTAGAAAATAAATATTTAATTTGTTTTTACAAAAAGTTGAAAACTCTATTTGACAAGATTGTTTTTAGTGGCGAGATGCACCTATGTGCCTAGTTTTGGCACATTATCATAAACTACCACACACTTGCCGTTCAAATTTGAGTTACATTTGGAAAATTGGCATAAAGTCATTTAAATGTGCAAAAGTAGATAGAAAACTAGAAAATCTATGAAAATTTAGAATTGTGCATAAAATATGGTCTTCTTACTGTGATAATTGAAGTGGTGCCATTTTGCACCCTGTTTTTTGTACTTGTTTCACAAAAGACACCCATTTTTGACACTTAGAAAATGAAAATTGATTTTTTTGTACAAAAAAGTTGGAAACTATATTCGGCAACATTGTTTCTAATGCCAGGACGCACCTATGTGTCTAATTTGGGCACACTATACTAAACAATGCAATGAATATGACTGTCATCTTGGCCCTTTGACTTGAAAGCCATGAATGTTCATACACGATAGCCCGTTTTGTGAAGGAATGATTTTCAAATTAGTTATATTGAAAGTTTGGTATTTTTCCTCGTAACTAGTACACATAAAAGGACTCCATGCGAAAGGATTGCATTTTTTAAACTTGTATTCTTTTTCTTTCAGTTTTTCCAAAACGGGGTCAAAATGGCCAGCATGGCTATTCATCACAAGGAGTTGAATCACTCAATAATCTAAGTGGTTCTCCCATATAATGACTATTTGTGTACCTTAAAATATTTTTTGCCATTTTTTATGACAGAGCTATCACACACTTGCAGTTCAAATTTGAATTACTTTCAAGAAATTGACCTAAAGTCATTTAAATGTGTGAAAGTAGCTAGAAAACTAGAAAATCCATGAAACTTGGGAATTATGCATAAAATATGGTCTACTTACTTTGAGAATTGGAGTGGTGCAATTTTGCACCCTGAGTTTTGTACTTGCTTCACAAAAAATACCCATTTTTGATACTTAGAAAATGAAAATTGATTTTTTTAACCAAAAAGTAGGAAACTCTATTTGACAACATTGTTTGTAATGTCAAGATGCCCCTATGTGTCTAATTTGGGAACATTATAATAAACTATTCAATGAATATGACTATCACCTTGGTCCTTTGACTTGAATTTCATGAATGTTTATACACAATAGTCCGTTTTGTGAAGGATTTTTTTTCAAATTTGTTAATTGAAAGTTTGGTATTTTTCCCATGCAACTAGTACACATAAAAGGACTCCATGCGAAAGGTTGCATTTTTTTAAACTTTTATTCTTTTTCTTTCATTTTTTCCAAAAGGGGTCAAAATGATCGACATGACTATTCTTCACAAGGGGTTGAATCTCTCAAAACTCTAAGTGGTTCTCCCATATAATGACTACTTGTGTACCTAAAAATATTTTTTGCTAATTTTTATGACTGAGCTATCACACACTTGCAGTTCAATTTTGAATTATTTTTGGAAAATTGCTATAAAGTCATTTAAATGTGCGAAAGTAGCTAGAAAACTAGAAAATGTATGAAACTTGGGAATTGTGCATAAAATATGGTCTACTTACTGTGATAATTGGAGTGTGCCATTTTGCACCCTGATTTTTGTACTTGTTTCACCAAAAACACCCATTTTTTACACTTGGAATATGAAAAATTGATTGTTTTGCACAAAAACTTAGGAAATTTTATTTGCAACATAGTTTGTAATGTCAAGATGCACCTATGTGTCTTATTTGGTAACATTATAATAAACTGTGCAATGAATATGGCCATCACCTTGGTCATTTGAGACTATATTAATATTTGGCATGCCAAAAAGTGTAATTAATAAGGCCTCAAATGAAAAAGTTCTCAACATGGAAGTTTTCCGTCTCGTCAAAATGAACAACTTTGATTTTTGGATCATCTTCATCCAAGGTCGTATGCAACATCTACAGCCAAAACCATGCAGTTTAGCGCGAAGACCCTATTTTGCCGAGTGGGACACTCGGTAAAGACCCCCTTTAGCCGAGTGTAGCACTCGGCAAAGCCCTATTTGCCGAGTTTTGTTGTTTTACCGAGTGTTTTGTCCACGACACTCGGCAAAGTACCTATTTGCCGAGTTTCGCGTTTTTGCCGAGTTAGGTACTCGGCAAAGATACTATTGCCGAGTGCCCGACATAATGCACTCGGCAAAGAGCCTAACACTCGGCAAAGAGAAAAATTCTAGTAGTGTGTACATTTTGTATCTTTTGTTTTAGCTATATTGATTTAATAAATAAAAATAGCATTGGGCCTTTGCCCTACTCCACAGCTCACAAAAGGAAAAACTGGGCTGAGAAACCTTTCCTTGTTGGAAAAGAAAACGAACGTCCCCTCAAAAGAAAAACGAAAAGAAAAGGAACAAACGTATTGATGAAATGGATCTCAAATCGCGCGCCACGCGATCGTCTCCTCTGCATGCAGTACTCATCGGAAAGCACAAGTGTAAAACCAACACAAAATAATTACGCGTTCATTCCGGTTCTCGAAGCGGCGGACGGCCGGAGTACGTCTGAACACGACGAGGTTTCGCACCAGAGAGAAAGCGTATAAATTCTGACGTACGGTACCCCTGCCTCAACGTGAATCTCTCATCTGATCCTCCTCTCCCACTCCCGCCGGCCCTGCTGCTATATCCTCCATTGCTCGGTAAGTGGTCTACACATCTTTTCCCATTGTTCGACCTCATGGTTCTCAGTTCTCACCTCGTATATATGTTTCTCACCGACAGATGAGCAACCGCAGCCCGTGAAGGCCCAGTCAAGCATCTGTTTTAGCGACCAAAATTTCAGTGGGATCAGTCGGTATACATCCACGAAAGCCGAGTGAAAGACTTCCGTCTCCAATCTGCATTCTGCGAGAGAGTTGTCATAAGAAGAAGAGACATGTTGGAAAGATCGGCGCATCTCAAGGATGACAGCTTCATCATCCGTTGCGACGTCATTGTACTTGACGTTGATGCAGACATCAACATGGAGATGGCGGGCGGTGCTCCTTCGCTCAACCAAGTGCCACCGTCAGACATGTCACGTCATTTCAAGGATCTCCTCCTGAAGAAGGAGGGTGCTGACGTGACGATTGAGGTCGGCGGCAAGACGTTCCCCGCGCACAGGTGCGTGCTTGCAGCGCGATCTACCGTCTTCAGAGCGCAGCTGTTCGGTGACATTATTCAGGGCTCTACTACTGTGAAGATAGATGGCATTGAAGCGAAAGTGTTTGGTAGCATGCTTGAATTCATCTACACCGACGCACTGCCCTACATGTGGGATTGGGAAGACGTTGAAGACGAGGCAGAAGAGAAGGACGACGTGGAAGAGGAGGCCAAAGAGGGAAGCGACGTATCGCCCAAGTATATAATGTGGCTGCTGCAGTTGCTTGAAGCTGCGGGTAGATATGATCTCCATAGGCTGAAGTCGATTTGCCAAGAGGACTTAACCATCAACATACAACTGACCACAGTGGTAGACATAATTGCTTTAGCTGAGCGAATGCATATCCGTTGGTTGAAGGAGGAGTCACTAGTAGAAAACTGGGCTTTGGTCACAGGACAATATTCACATTAGTCCCGGTTCAATCACGAACCGGGACTAATGCGAGCATTGGTCCCAGTTCGTGCGGCCAGGGGCCTCCCGGGCCTCGTGGGGGCATTGGTCCCGGTTCGTCCGGCCCCTTTGGACCCGGTTGGTGGGACAAACCGCGACCAATGGGCCATGCTCCTGGCCCACCACCCTTTAGTCCCGGTTCATACCACAAACCGGGACTAAAGAGCTGGTCCTAGTTGTGGCCAGTGTTTAGTCCCACCTCGCCAACAGAAGGGCGCTCACACCAGTTTATAAGCCCGTCCCTCTCTGCCTTGTTGAGCTCCTCTCAAAGTGAAAGTAGATGCCCTTATACAGGGAATTTGACCTAAATTCATAGTAAATTTCTTTGAATTTCATAAAAATTTATTATGAATTTAGGTTGAATTTTCTCTATAGGCGTATCTATGTTCATTTTTTTATAGTAAATAAAATAAATAAACCTTAATAAAATAAATAAAAATAAATAAACCTTAATAAAATAAAATAAAATAAACTATAGTAACTAAAATAAATAAACCTTAATAAATTAAATAAAAATAGCAGCAGTAAAATAAATAAAAATAAAATAATTAAAATAAAATACATAAGTAATTAGAAATAAAATAAATAAGTTTTTTGTTGTAAGTAGAAAGAAAAAGCAAAAGAGAAAACAAAAAACAGAGAAAAAAATTATGCCACCTACTGGGCCACCACGGCCTGAATACGACTTGAAACCCATCCGTGGGCCAGGATTCATGCCCGCAGAAGGCCCAGTAGGCCCCACAGGCAAAGAGAACGGTTAGGGCCGAAAGCCTGCAGTTGAGAGGAGCTCGAGAGGGTGGGCGCAGCAGCGCTTATAAACCACTCTCGAGCCCTCTCAACTAGCGAGGTGGGACTAAACTTTTGACGCGGGGCAGCACAAGGCCTTTGGTCCCGGTTGGTGCCACCAACCGGGACTAAAGGGGGCATTGGTCCCGGTTGGTGCCATGAACCGGGACCAAAGGGTTCCCTATATATACCCCATCGCCACAGCAGAGCACCCCACAGTGCTCTATTTTTTCTGGCCGGCGAGGGGAGGGCATTTGGGTGCTCTAGCTCACCTTCTATGCACATGAGGTGTTTGATGAAATGTCTGAGCCACACTAGTTAATCTTTCTCCTCTCGAAACTCGACCTCCGAGCTCCATTTCCCCCGAGATTTGTCTAGGTTTAGCGGTCCGTCACGTCCCGTCCCCGTCTTCACCGCCGTCGATCGCCCGTGCCGATCTCGTCGCCAGCACCACCGTGGTGAGCCTCTTGTTCTTATCTTCTTTCTGAAAGGAAAAAATTCTTACTTTAGATAGTTACTTGTCTAATTTTGTTACTTTTATTATTCCTTCTTATTACATAGTGCGATGGTTTTGGTATCCGCCCCCGTCTGCCCTCGTCCTGTCTATGATTCGGATGTGGTATATATTATCTTTTTATAACTATTTGGTTCATTTATTGTTTATGAAAAATATACCGACCAACGTGACATAGATTTTATTTATCTAGGAGGTGGTTGAACCGGAAATTCTAACCGACCCTATTGTCGAGAGGTTAAATTTAGTTGAAGAAGAAAACAATTACTTGAAGAAAAAAATAAAAAAAAATTAGGAGGAGAAGGTGATATTGGAGTTGCATGTTGCGGATGTCGTCGATGATCACAAGATCAAGATGGATGCAATGCGCTTGAAGATTAGAAAGATTAGAAAATATGCCATTCATACCGAGGCTTGGTATCATTATGCCGTTGGATCAATTGTTACCATGGTTGCGATTATGATCGCATTTGTTTTCGCATTGAAATGTTTTACATAGTTTCAATGTACGGTTTAATTAATTAGATGCTCTGGAGAGCTATATATATGTTGTTAGATGAGAACTATGTATGTACTTTGGTTTTAATGTGATGATGAACTTCTATTAATTTGGTCACTTAATTATCTATTCATGATGTTCTGTAATGGTTTTTGACACACTTAATTATATATAATGCACGCAGATGAACCGGCAATGGATGTACGGTGACAGACACACCTCCGAGTACATTAAGGGCGTGCATGATTTTCTCGAAGTGGCTGAGGCAAACAAGCAGAATGGTTTTATGTGTTGCCCATGCCCTATATGTGGGAATACGAAGTCTTACTCTGACCGGAAAATCCTTCACACCCACCTGCTTTTCAAGGGTTTCATACCACACTATAATGTTTGGACGAGGCACGAAGAAATAGGGGTTATGATGGAAGACGGCGAAGAAGAAGAGGACGATGACAACTATGTGCCCCCTGAATATGGTGATGCTGCAACGGGGGAAGCTGCTGAAGATCAAGAGGAACCAGACGATGTGCCCAATGATTCTGCAAGGGGGGAAGCTGCTGAAGATCAAGAGGAACAAGTGCCCGATGATGATGATCTCCGCCGGGTCATTGTCGATGCAAGGACGCAATGCGAAAGTCAAAAGGAGAAGCTGAAGTTCGATCGCATGTTAGAGGATCATAAAAAAGGGTTGTACCCCAATTGCGAAGATGGCAACACAAAGCTCGGTACCGTACTGGAATTGCTGCAGTGGAAGGCAAAGAATGCTGTGCCTGACAAAGGATTTGAGAAGCTATTGAAAATATTGAAGAAGAAGCTACTAAAGGATAACGAATTGCCCGACAGTACATACGCAGCAAAGAAGGTCGTATGCCCTCTAGGATTGGAGGTGCAGAAGATACATGCATGCCCTAATGACTGCATCCTCTACCGTGGTGCGTACAAGGATCTGAACGCATGCCCGGTATGCGGTGCATTGCGGTATAAGATCAGACGAGATGACCCTGGTGATGTTGACGGCCAGCCCCCAGGAAGAGGGTTCCTGCGAAGGTGATGTGGTATGCTCCTACAATACCACGGTTGAAACGTCTGTTCAGAAACGAAGAGCATGCCAAGTTGATGCGATGGCACAGTGAGGACCGTAAGAAAGACGGGAAGTTGAGAGCACCCGCTGACAGGTCGAAGTGGAGAAAAATCGAGAGAAAGTACTGGGCTGAGTTTGCAGCTGACCCAAGGAACGTATGGTTTGGTTTAAGCACGGATGGCATTAATCCTTTCGGGGAGCAGAGCAGCAATCACAGCACCTGGCCCGTGACTCTATGTATGTATAACCTTCCTCCTTGGATGTGCATGAAGCGGAAGTTCATTATGATGCCAGTTCTCATCCAAGGCCCTAAGCAACCTGGCAACGACATTGATGTGTACCTAAGGCCATTAGTTGAAGAACTTTTACAGCTGTGGAATGGAAACGGTGTACGTACGTGGGATGAGCACAAACAGGGGGAATTTAACCTGCACGTGTTGCTGTTTGTAACCATCAACGATTGGCCCGCTCTCAGTAACCTTTCAGGACAGACAAACAAGGGATACCACGCATGCACGCACTATTTAGATGACACTGAAAGTATATACCTGGACAAATGCAGGAAGAATGTGTACCTGGGCCATCGTCGATTTCTTCCGACCAACCATCAATGTCGAAAGAAAGGCAAGCATTTCAAAGGCGAGGCAAATCACCGGAAGAAGCCCGCCATGCGTACCGGTGATCACGTACTTGCTATGGTCAATGATTTACACGTAATCTTTGGAAAGGGTCCCGGCGGACTAGCTGTTCCGAATGACGCTGAGGGACACGCACCCATGTGGAAGAAGAAATCTATATTTTGGGACCTACCCTACTGGAAAGAGCTAGAGGTCCGCTCTTCAATCGACGTGATGCACGTGACGAAGAACCTTTGCGTGAACCTGCTAGGCTTCTTGGGCGTGTATGGGAAGACAAAAGATACACTTGAGGCACGGGAGGACCTGCAACATTTGCACGAAAAAGACGACATGCCTCCGAAGCAGTATGAAGGTCCTGCCAGCTACGCTCTTAGGAAAGAAGAGAAAGAAATCTGCTTTGAATGCCTGCTCAGTATGAAGGTCCCGACTGGCTTCTCGTCGAGTATAAAGGGAATAATAAATATGCCAGAGAAAAAGTTTCAGAACCTAAAGTCTCATGACTGCCACGTGATTATGACGCAACTGCTTCCAATTGCATTGAGGGGGCTTCTACCGGAAAACGTCCGATTAGGCATTGTGAAGCTATGTGCATTCCTCAATGCAATCTCTCAGAAGGTGATCGATCCAGAAATCATACCAAGGCTAAGGATTGATGTGGCGCAATGTCTTGTCAGTTTCGAGCTGGTGTTCCCACCATCCTTCTTCAATATCATGACGCACGTCCTAGTTCATCTAGTCGACGAGATTGTCATTCTGGGGCCCGTATTTCTACACAATATGTTCCCCTTTGAGAGGTTCATGGGTGTCCTAAAGAAATATGTCCGTAACCGCGCTAGGCCAGAAGGAAGCATCTCCATGGGCCATCAAACAGAGGATGCCATTGGGTTTTGTGTTGACTTCATTCCTGGCCTTAAGAAGATAGGTCTCCCTAAATCGCGGTATGAGGGGAGACTGACTGGAAAAGGCACGCTTGGAGGGGGGGATTCAATAATATGCAGGGATGGATATTCTTGGTCTCAAGCACACTACACAGTTCTACAGAACTCTACCTTGGTGACCCCGTATGTCGATGAACACAAGAACAGTCTGCACTCCAAACACCCGGAGCAGTGTGACGACTGGATTACATGTGAACACATCAGGACTTTCAGCAGTTGGTTGGAAACACGTCTCAGAGGTGACACCACTGTTTGTGATGAGTTGTACTCGTTGTCCAGGGGACCATCTTCGACTGTATTGACTTACAAAGGATACGAGATAAATGGGAATACATTTTACACGATCGCCCAAGATCCAAAGAGCACCAACCAAAACAGCGGTGTCCGTTTTGATGTAGCAACCGAGAGGGGAAATGACACATATTATGGTTACATAATGGACATATGGGAACTTGACTACGGACATGATTTTAAGGTCCCTTTGTTTAAGTGCAAATAGGTCAATCTGTCAGGAGGCGGGGTACAGGTAGACCCACAGTACGGAATGACAACAGTGGATCTGAACAATCTTGGGTACACTGAGTGGAGGGCAAGACAGACATGTCTGAAGATTATGAAAAGTTTCATGAAATTCCTCCCTTCAAAGTCAAGGCTGACCCAAGCATCCTGATAAACGATGAAGATTATCCATGGTTACGGCGCAATAAGCAAATGACACAAGCGAAGAAAAAGTGAAGACTTTCTCCCGCAACTATTATGATGATACCATGCCAACTTTGTAACAGACGAGTATGATACCATTGTCCATTTTGTACACGAAGTGCATCTAGTTTTTGCCGTAACCCTCTCAACTTTCTTGCACATGCTATGTGGATGAAATGATGATACCATGCCAACTTTCAACCTTTCCAGAGTTCATTTGAAATGCTTTTCAATTTTAGGGTCTTATAGCTCAAAATAATTAGTAAATGCATGAAAAATAACAGGCCAAAAATTAAAAATTATGCCACCTACTGGGCCACCACAGCCTGAATACGATTAGAAACCCATCCATGGGCCAGGATTCAGGCCCGTAGAAGGCCCAGTAGGCCCACAGGCATGTACAGAGAGGTTAGGCCCGTAAGCCTGCTTTAGAGAGGAGCTCGAAGGCTCAGGCGCACCGCACCTTATAAATAGGTGCGGCTCTCTCTCAGCTAGCGAGGTGGGACTAAACTCCCACCACCACGCCGCTGTGCAAGGCCATTGGTCCCGGTTGGTGGCACGAACCGGGACCAATTCCACCCTTTGGTCCCGGTTGGTGCCACGAACCGGTACTAATGAGGCTGTGGCCCCACGAGCACCTTTAGTACCGGTACTAGAGTTTCTTACTAAGCAGTTTTTTAGTCCCACCTCGCTAGCTGAGAGGCACTAGGAGGGGTTTATAAGCCCTGAGTGCAGAGACGATGAAGAAGAGGCGCAATGCTCACGTTGCTTAGCTTCAAGCCTTGGGGAATAAGGTAGACTGCATGGAGCTATGTGCAGTGCAGTCTACACTATTTCGAAAGGCTTGAAGCAAATCAACGAGCATTGCGCCTCTTTTTTATTTTTAATAACTTATTACAACTCCGGACTTCTTGTGTTACGACAAAATGAAATAAACTTTAATAAAATTTATGAAACTAAAATTAACAAAGTATTTTCTGTTCAAAACATTATAAGAAACCTCTAGTATTATTGAAACTAAAATTATATAAAATTGATGCAACTAAAATTATCGAAGTATTTTCTGTTCAAAATCATTAAAAGCAAAAAGAATTTTCATAAATAACTTTTTTTGATAGAAACTTTAATAGCAAAAAGAATTATCATAAAGTAAAATAAATAAGTAATTAGAAACAAATAAAATAAAATAAATAAGTTTTTTGTTGTAAGTAGAAACAAAACGAAATAAATAAAGCAAAAAAGAAAACAAAAAAACTAAATCCAGCAAAAAGAATTTTCATAAAGAACTTTTTTTGATAGAAACTTTAATAACAAAAAGAATTATCATAAAATAAAATAAATAAGTAATTAGAAACAAAATAAAATAAAATAAATAATTTTTTGTTGTAAGTAGAAACAAAGCAAAATAAATAAAGCAAAAAAGAAAACAAAAAAGCTAGGTACAGCAAAAAAAATTGTTGGGACGCTGCCCGCTGGGCCTTCCAACCCTCGGGTTTGCAAATACAGGCCCAGAAGGGCTAGAGGGCTCAACGGGCAGCGCGCCAAAATTAGGCCCAGAAACCTGCTATAGAGAGGAGTTCGAGACAGCAGTCGCGCCGGGGCTTTTAAACTGGTGCGGGCGCCCCTTGGCTAGCGAGGTGGGACTAAACTTTTGGCCGCGACGCGGGCAGCAAGAGGCCTTTGGTCCCGGTTGGTGCCACCAACCGGGACTAAAGGGGTGCATTGGTACCGGTTCGTGGCACCAACCGGGACCAATGCCCCCCCCTTTAGTCCCGGTTGGTGCCACCAACCGGGACCAAAGGCCGCCGCTTCTCGCCCTTTGCGCTGCTGAAAAGAGGGCTTTGGTCCCGGTTGGTGGCACCAACCGGGACTAATGCCTACCTTTAGTCCCGGTTGGTGCCACGAACCGGGACTAAAGGCTTTGCTATATAAGCAAACACTTAGGAAATTTGTTAGAGTTCATCTGCAGTTTGCCCCGACGACGCCGACGCCGCCCGCCGCCCCGACGCCGCCAGGCTGCCCCGACGCCGCCCGCCGGCCCCGCCGTCGCCCGTGCCCGTCGTCGCCGTTGCCCGCGCCCTCGCCGTCAGCCGCGCCCCTGCCCCGACGCACGCCGGCCCGGCCCGTCGCCGTCGCCCTGCCCCGCCGTTCGCCGCCGACGCCTCTGCCCCTGCCCCGACCACGCCGCCGTCGCCTCTGCCCCTGCCCCGACGCGCCGCCGTCGCCTTGGTCAGGGCCGGCACTGCCCCCTTCCTCCCTGTCTTTTTATTGCATTTTTATAAAAATGTATATATGTATGTTCATGTATATATGTTCTCTGTGTATATATATGTATGTTCATGTATATATGTTCTCTGTGTATAAATATATGTATGCTCATGTATATATGTTCTCTGTGTATATATGTTCTCTGTGTATATGTTCATGTATATATGCAAAAGATAGATTTTTAGAAAAGTTAGGATTTTTTTTCTGTTCATAGATTTTTTTGGTGATAGTAATTATTGTAGAATATGCAAATGTTTGTATATTCATATGAACAATGCATTAGGCAAAACCTTTACTTTTTTCAAAATTTTCTATTTGAACAATTTTTTATGAATGAGAGGAAAAAGGAAAATAAGAAGAGGAAGAAAGGAGAAGAAGAGGAGAGGAAGAAGAGGAGAAATAAATAAGAAGAGGAAAAAAGAAGAAAAAGAAAAGGAGAAGAAGAAAGGAATAGAAGAGAAGAAGAAAAAATAGAAAAAATTCTATTTTTTCTTCTTCTCTCCTCTATTCCTTTCTTCTTCTCCTCTTTTTCTTCTTCATTTTTTCTTCGATCTTCTCCTCTATTCCTTTTCTTCTTCTCCTCTTTTTGTTTCTTCTTCGTTTTCTTATGTTTTATCGGGTCTGTCGTCGTCGATATACCCCTCTCCCGATAACTTCAACACGAGGGGGGGTCGATATACCCCTCCCCGATAATATTATTTTCCCATGTACGTTCATTGTCGTTGTCGATATAACCCCCTCCCGATAACTTCAACACGTGGGGGGGTCGATATACCCCCTCCCCGATAACATTATTTTCCCATGTATGTATGTCGTCGTTGTCGATATATATAACTCCCTCCCAGATAACTTCGACATGATGGACGGTCGATATTTATACCCCCTCTCGACCGTGATAACTTATACCACGGGAGCACCCCCGGCCCTCTCGCTCGACCAAAACTCTCGAGGACACCCAAACCCTAGAAAAAAACGATGTCGGTCTCCTACCCCCTCCCGCCGCGCCCCTACCCTTGAAGCGTTGCCGAGGCCACCCCAAACCTGGAATAAGCTAGGTCTACGTTTGCACTAACCACCTGCTGTCATGTTTGTGTAATAATTGACATGTTGTAATATTTGCAGAAACAATGGAGCACGGACGAGACGAGCAAGCAGAAGAGGTGTTGGGGGACATAATCTTAGCCGGAGGTGATATCTTGTCGTATCTTAACGACAATGATGGTCTGGAAGAACAGGGTGAAGAAGCAGGCTACGGTGATCGAAGAGTGGAGGAGGAAAGACATGATTATGATGGCTCCGGTGACCCAATGCTGGTGCAAGAAAGAGCCCGTGGTGACGGCTCCGGTGACCGAACAGAGTCCGGCCAGGTAAATATATTAGTTAAGCCTATGCTGACTAGCTAATTGGTGCATTCATTGTTTTGGTATGTACACATATTAATTAACACTCGTCTTTCTTGTTTTTTCTAGCCCTCCGGATCGAGCACAACTGCGGTAAAGAGACGAGGCCCGAAGAGAAAGTTGCGCTCGGATGAAAGGTTTGAGATCACACCAATCGCGCGCGACGGCCAACCGATTGAACCCATCCGGACAAAGGATGCATTTGCTGCTCAGTGCGGGGTTCTAGTTAGGGACAAGATCCCGATCAGCATCCACCAATGGTATAAGCCTAAGAAGGAAGACCCTGAGGTGTCTTATGTCAATGATATGCAGAAAGATGATCTTTGGACTGAGCTGAAGGCAAATTTCACCCTACCGCCAGAGGAGGATCCGGAGAAGCCAGTTAAAGAGCAATCAATCAAGTCTCATGCTCTTAAGAAGATGGCAGACCTATTCAGGAAGTGGAAGAATGAGCTGAAAACGTTTGTCGACAAAGAAGAGACACCAGAATTCATCGGCCGGTATGAGAAGATCAGAGATCACTGGCCCGCATTTGTGGCCCACAAGACATCGGAAAAGAGTAAGAAGATGTCAGCGACAAACAAGAAGAATGCTGCGAAGAAGAAGCTTCACCATCGCACGGGGTCAGGTGGCTACCTCAAAGCCCGGCCTAAGTGGGCCAAGGCTAAGAATGATCTGCTTGAAAAAGGGATCGAACCACAGACAATGAACTGGACAGACCGTTGCCGGACTTGGTTCTTCGGGGCTGGCAGAACCTTGGACCCTGTATCAGGGAGGTGCGTTTGGACGAACGAGCTTTTGAGAATACCAGTCAAGAAGATTCAACAATATATCGATGCAGCGCAGGAAGGGATGTTCGTTCCAGACAGAGAGAACGGCGAGCTCACAATGGCCCTCGGGAATCCTGAGCACCCTGGACGGACACGAGGCACGCCAGGCTCCGTTCCGTGGAAGGCTGGTTTTCCGGACGCATGCGGTTACAAAAGCCAGGAGAGGAGGAAAAAAATGGAGCAGACCCAAATTCAGAAGCTGCACGAAAGGGTTCAAGCGCTAGAGGAACGAGACAGCAATCGACATGCCGAAACTACCCCGCCATCTCAGCGGAGAAGCAGCGTGGCTTCCACCGAGCTGCTTCAGCTACCCCGTGGATCCCATCACGGAGTCTCAACATTGCCACCTTATGGCGCAATGGCAGAACTTCAAAGTCAAGGCGGCTGTTGGCTCTGTTTTACCTCCTGAACCCGGCGCAACCTACCACTGCCGGCCGATTCCAGAAGGATATGCTAGGGTGATGGTGGATGAAATAACGGAGGAATTTGACGACCTCCAGCTTGACCACCCTACTGGTGAAGGGGAGACTCGGCTGGGTTTAGCTCTGAAGACTCCGTGCCTATGGCGGAAGGAGCTCATCAACCTTCCGAACTGGACGGCTCCGGCGAGTAAGGGCACTCCGCCTCCTCCTCCGGCGAGTGATCAGGGCACTCAGCCTCCTTCTCTGGCGCGTGGCGGCACTCCGCCTCCTCCTCCGGCGAGTGATCAGGGCACTCAGCCTCCTTCTCCGGCGCGTGGCAGCACTCCGCCTCCTTCTCCGCCTGCGCCGGCGCGCCAGAGCAGCCAGCCTCCTCCTTCTCCGCCTCGTCAGCAAGGGCGGAAGAGACCCGCCGCCGCTGCGGCTGCTCCGGCGCGTCGTAGTCCTTCTCCTCCGCCTCGTAAGCAAGGAAAGAAGACAGCCACAGCCGCTCCGTCTGCTCTGCCGGCGTCTAGCAGTACAGCTGCCAGAGGCGGGAGGCAATACAGATTCGGTCCTTCTCTGAAGACTCCAGAGAAGTTACCATACGAGAGGACCGAGGAGGAAACCAGGAAGATCGTGCGAGCCGAAGTGACAAACTTCTTTGAAGGGGTGAAAGTAAAGAAACATCCACCTCCGGAGGAGAAGGTAGATCCGGTGAAAGCAAAGCGCACTCTGGCTGCCCTGACAAAACCACCAAAGTCTCCGCCGAGAGGCAACTATGAGCGCATTCTTGCAAAGACATATGCCGAAGCGGAGCGGTCGGGAAGTACTGTCAGTGATCAAAGGTTAAAAGAACGACGAGCTGGGAAAAAATTGCCCAGCTCGGCGAACAAGCGAACCAATCGTGCCCCCCGCTCAAGGTGTCAAAAGACATCGTCGCTAATGATCCGAGGATGGTGGCCGGTTATAGCAATCTTGGAGACTACCTGCCCGACGATGTACATTATGAAATCATGGAGGTGGACGAACACAAATACCATTACGGGAAGCCTCTCGTCAAAGATGAAAGATCTCTAACAACAATGATGCGAAGACTACATGATTGGTACATGAAAACCTGCAGAGAGTCTGATGGGATGGATACTTTGACGCTGAGAGTTAAACCGGAGCATGACCTCGTTGGAATTGATCTCCTGAATGTTCCATTTGAGGATTTCTTCCAGTTTTACAATCAAAAGGCCCTCGATAAAACAACGATCACTTGCTACTGTCTATAAGTAGTACTACTTCTGTCATTAAGTCTCTCTATATAGGTCAGCTCTTTCATTGCATGTATTTATAATTATCCTCACTATATTATGCAGATTGAAGATCGCCGAATTGAAGAAAAGACAAATCGGTGATATTGGGTTCATTAACACAAATCTCATAGATGCATATACGGTTGAAAAACATGCCAAAGAAGCCGAGGCCAACTTGCTACGATCGTTGGTATTAAATCAAAACAAAGATATAATACTCTTTCCTTACAACTTCAAGTGAGTGTTACTGTCTTGTGCATATTCGGTTTCCCTTATTAGTCCAAGTTATGGTAATGTAATTGATGACTTATGCATGCATGCGCAGCTTCCACTATATTCTCCTAGAGATTAAGCTTGAGCAGGGAGTAGTAACCGTCTTAGACTCGAGACGAAAAGATCCCCAGGACTATGCGAACATGACTCAAATGCTCGAGAAGTAAGTTAAATCGATCATTATCCACCATATCAGCAACTTTGTTCATTTCCTGATATCAATTAATTGTTTTCTTTGTCTGGCAGGGTTTGGAGAAAATTCACCACAAAAGCTCCGGGACTGCCGATGAAGCTGCAATTTAAACACGCGAAAGTAAGTACTACAGTAGCATGTTCTGCGCATCTCCTAGTGATTCAAGCGCTAGTTTCATCAATACCACTTAACATGATTGCTTATCAGTTTGATTGACCTCTATTTCTTCTAAAGTGGTTGTGGCAGGAACCCGGGAATAATTACTGTGGATACTACGTTTGCGAGTCCATCCGCTACACGACCTGTGAGCGGGGCTACTCTGACGAACAATATGAAGTGCGTAAGCAATAATATTCACAATTTTATTTTATTACCATCATGTGTGTTGAGTTTCATTTATTCATATATATATGTATTGACCCCCTTCTTCAAATTAGATGTTTCGGAAGCGGGATGAACTCCTAGCACCAGATCGTATGCGAGCAATTCAAGAGGAATTGGCGGCATTCTTCCTTGACCACGTGATCGCTGAAAACGGAGAATACTATGTGGACCCTGTGTTCTTACAATTTAATTAGGAGATTGTATTGTAAGAGATAATTATTGTATATATGTAGCCGGTAGTGCCAGATAGATATACGAGAACTTGTTGTTCGACCAATCTCTCGGAGAAGGAGAGGTGGTCGATATCACTTCTCTCTGTATGCATATGTTCATGACGATCTTCTGTTTCCTTCATTTGATTACTAGCTAGCGTGTCTAGTCCTCTCCATACGTATATAGTACGTAGCGTCGACCAAGCACGGAGATAAGAGAGGGCACTTCTCTCTATTAATTAGCTAGCTAACACAATATATGAAACACCTAAATTAACCCCCCAACCCCCCCCCTCTTTCAAAAAAAACAAAAACCCCAGCCCCTGAAATGCTGACGCGTGGATGCCTATTGGTCCCGGTTGGTGACACCAACCGGGACAAAAGGCCCTGCCTATTGGTCACGTGGAGGACCTTCTGTCCCGGTTCGTGTAAGAACCGGGACTAAAGGGTTAGGGCTTTATTAACGACCCTTTAGTTCCGGTTCGAAAACCGGGACAAAAGGCCCTTACAAACCGGGGTAAAAGCCCCTTTTCCTACTAGTGAGTGCTTGGGTTTCATCGAAACTCATACAAGCTTGCACAAAGATTTCACGGCTGAGGAAGTTGAGGAGATGACCAGAACCTGCAGCCCCTCTATTCTCAAGAAGCTCCTCTACAAGTTCGCTGTCTGAACTTCTCAAGAAAACCTATGCACTCATGGCTCTTAAATATATTCTCATTTCTTAAGAGTTAATGTATGGTCAATTTGCACTATCGACCCTAGATGGAACTGACACATGTCTACGGGTCTTATTTAGTGATTCGATAGTACAGTAGATATATATACTACCATTCTAGTACTCCGTATTCATCAGATGCCGTAATTATCTAATATAGTGTATTTTTCATGTGTCTTGTTTTCCTTCGTTGGTTCCTGGATCTGCGTTTAATTGTTGTGCATGCATGCATGCATGGACGACCTGGTAATTCGATCGGCTGCTATCGTCAAAACACACCTGCAGAGTGCAATTTTGCAGCATACATGCATGTTCCCTGCTGCTAAGGCGTTCTGGTCATGGAGAACGACGATTGTGGTAGGAGCCCTGTCTAGTGCTGCGAAAAATCGTAGACTGAATCTGCTCTTGATTTTGACTGACCTATGAATTTGGGTGGAGAAAAAAAGCAATATACGGTTTCACATTCTACTGTTTGGGTTCATGCACCAAGCAGTTCAACCAACT
This sequence comes from Triticum aestivum, assembly GCF_018294505.1. NCBI lineage: Eukaryota > Viridiplantae > Streptophyta > Magnoliopsida > Poales > Poaceae > Triticum > Triticum aestivum. The sequence goes on along the minus strand of NC_057814.1, from coordinate 95,865,507 downwards.
TGAGAAAAAAATCTACTGTATTTGTAAGAAAGAGAGTGTGATTTTCTAAAGAGGAACCTCAGAGTTTCGATGGAGCTGGATAGTGTGTTTAACTGAGAAAACGTTGGACCAGGCCGAACTATGCTTATCTATCCTCCTCACTCAGGCCTGACCTAGCCAACAACTGCCCACCCTACGCATGGCTTCTCTCACGGCCCATACACGTGGGCTTTTATTTTCCGATCAATCATGATTCAGAAGCAGACCAAATGCTTGCTTCACTTGCATCACATAATCGCACATAACCACTCTAGGCGGCGGCGACCCCCCCCCCCTCTCGTTAGGGTTTTCCTACTCTAGGCGGCGGCGATTTTTTCTCCCCGTCGTAGAGACCTTGATCTACCCTGCCTTCCTCCCTTTGCCGGCGATCTAGGGTCTCCGGGCCCCGGCCATGGCAGGAGTGGATGAAGCGATGGGGAAGCTACCGCCCACGGACCTGGTTTCTTCGGGCAAGAGAACTATGGAAGATGGCGCATCTTCGGGTGCGGCAGAGATGGTTCTGGCAGCAATGATGGAAGAGCTTGGCTTGAGGGAAGACGATATGCAAGATGTAGTGGTGGAGGACGATGAACTTCCGGTAGAGGCGACTCGTTGGATGGCCCTGGCTAGGGTTCACACTGAGAAGCCTTATAGCCAGTACTGGTTCTACAAGAACATGAGGGTTGCATGGGATTTGGCGAAGGAAGTGAAAATCAGACCGCTGGAGGAGAACCTATATACGCTGCAGTTCTCGTGCCTCGGTGATTGGGAACGTGTTATGGAAGAGGGCCCGTGGACTTTCAAATGGAAAGCGGTGGTCTTGGCCCCCTATGATGGTTTCACTAAACCCTCGACGATAGATTTCACCAAGCTAGACATATGGATGCAAATTCACGATCTCCCAGATGGTTTCTTCCCCAAGATTATGGCACTTTCGGCAACAGTTGCTGAGTTCATCTATGCTGAGCCCAAGTCCAAGATTTTGAGGGGAACTTTGCCCGTGTCAGGGTAAAGTTTGATGTCACAAAACCACTAAAAAAAGCAGTCTTGCTGGTTATCAAGAAGAAGGAAGTGATGCAACGGGTGATCTTTCGGGTAAAATTCGAGAGGCTCCCTGATTGGTGTGCGGTTTGCGGCTACTTGGGGCACTTGTTCAAGGAGTGTGGTGGTGGTGTTTGGCCTACAAAGGCTCTCGTGTTTAAGGACTTGAAAGCAAATTGGTTCAGGGGACCGGGTCGTGGCCCTGGCGAAGGACGAGGTACCAGAGGTGGCAGAGGCCGTGGGCGATCCGGCGGTGGCCGGGGTCGCGGTGCTGCAAGCGAAAACTACACGGAGGAGTACATGGAATCATATGACCGTCAAACTGATGTCACTATGGAGGATGCGGACTTGAGCAGGAAAAGGGGGATGGTAGGCGCCACACTTCATGGGAATAATCCCACTGCCCCCCGCCATCAACCGAGGGAAACAAGGCCCTTCTACTGCCACTAGTGAAAGCTCCAGAGAGCCCCTCTTCGAAGCATGAGCCGAAGAGGACAAAGCCAAGTTCAAGTGATCCTTCCAACACAAAGGGCACAACTCCAAACAAAACTTCTGATGCGCGTTTGGCGGGGGCCTCCCAGTGGGGCTGCGCCTAGCGCAATGAGTTGCCTGGTGTGGAACTGCCGCGGGGCTAGCAAACCCGCGACAGTTAGAGAGCTTCGAGATCTTTCGAAGCAACATGCCACCTCTATTCTATGCATTCTGGAAACCCAAATAGAGGGCTCACGTGTTGAGAGTATGGTAGGATCTTTAGGCTTTGGAAAGAGTTTTGCTGTAAGCAGTGGTGGTAGAAGTGGTGGTCTTGGCATTTTCTGGAATGAAGCAATAAAGTTGGAAATTCTTGGTTATTCAGAGTATCATATTGATGTGCTTGTAAAAGAATTAGTTCCAGTGCAAACTAGAATCACGTTTGTCTACGGGGAAGCACAAACACAAGAAAAATACAAAACATGGGATATGTTGCGTGGCATTGCTAATTCCAGCAATCACCCGTGGGTTGTAATTGGTGATTTTAATGAAGTGCTATAGTGCCATGAGCACGATGGAGTGGGTGCTAGGAGCCAAGCTCAGATGGATTTGTTTCGAGATGCACTGGACACCTTCGACCTGGGACCGCGTACACTTTGGCAGCGTGCGGCAGGAGATCAGCACACTAAAGACAAAGTTGCAAATTCTCCGCGGGATACCAGGACGATCAGGGCCGACCAGAGAGGAAACTAAAATAACAGATCGACTTGTCGAGTTGTTCCACCGAGAGGAGATACTTTGGAGACAACATGCTCGTATTGACTGGTTGATCCACAGTGATTAAAATACCTACTTCTTTCACTTGCGCGCTAGTAGGAGAAGAATAAAAAACCAAATCAAAGCCTTGCAGCGCCCTGATGGTAATTTAATAGAGAATGTCGCGGAGATAGAGACTATGGCGACGTCTTTTTACAAAAATATGTACACTTCAGAGGGGGTAGCTAACATGGGCCCGATCCTGGATACTATCCCACGCAAAGTTACTGATATAATGAATGATGCCTTGAACGCACCATACAAGGAGGAGGAGGTGAAAATAGCACTATTCCAGATGTTCCCTGATACGTCTCCGTCGTATCTATAATTTTTTATTGTTCCATGCCAATATTATGCAACTTTCATATACTTTTGGCAACTTTTTATACTATTTTTGGGATTAACATATTGATCCAGTGCCCAGTGCCAGTTCATATTTGTTGCATGTTTTATGTTTCGCAGAAACCACATATCAAACGGAGTCCAAACGGGATAAAAACGGACGGAGAATATTTTTGGAATATTTGTGATATCTGGGAAGAAGAATCAACACGAGACGGTGCCCGAGGGGGCCACGAGGCAGGGGGGCGCGCCCCAGGGGGTAGGCGCGCCCCTGACCCTCGTGGGCACCCCGTAAGGCGGTTGCTGCTCTTCTTTTGCCACAAGAAAGCTAATTTTCGGAAAAAAATCATGGCGAAGGTTTCAATCCAATCGGAGTTACGGATCTCCGGATATAAAATAAACGGTGAAAGGACAGAATTGAGAACGCAAAAACAGAGAGAGACAGAGAGACAGATCCAATCTCGGAGGGGCTCTCGCCTCTCCCATGCCATGGAGACCAAGGACCAGAGGGAAAACCCTTTTCCCATCTAGGGAGAAGGTCAAGGAAGAAGAAGAAGAAGGGGGGCTCTCTCCCCCTCGCTTCCGGTGGCGCCGGAACACCGCCGGGGCCATCATCATCACCGCGATCTACACCAACACCTCCGCCATCTTCACCAACATCTCCATCACCTTCCCACCTCAATCTACAGCGGTCCACTCTCCCGCAACCCGTTGTACCCTCTACTTGAACATGGTGCTTTATGCTTCATATTATTATCCAATGATGTGTTGCCATTCTATGGTGTCTGAGTAGATTTTCGTTGTCCTATCGGTAATTGGTGAATTGCTATGATTGGTTTAATTTGCTTGTGGTGATGTTGCTGTCCTTTGGTGCCCATCATATGAGCACGCACGTGGATCACACCATAGGGTTAGTTGTATGTTGATAAGACTATGTATTGGAGGGAAAGAGTGACAAAAGCTTCAACCTAGCATAGAAATTGATGCATACGGGATTGAAGGGGGACCAATATATCTTAATTCTATGGTCGGACTTTACCTTAATGAACGTTAGTAGTTCCGGACGCTTGCTAATAGTTCCAATCATAAGTGCATAGAATTCTAGGTCAGGGATGACATGCTAGCAGTGGCCTCTCCCACATAAAACTTGCTATCGGTCTAGTAAAGTAGTTAATTGCTTAGGGACAATTTTGCAACTCCTACCATCACTTTTCCGCACTCGCTATACTAACTTTATTGTGTCTTTATCTAAACAGCCCCTAGTTTTTATTTACACGCTCTTTATTATCTTGCAAACCTATCGAACAACACCTACAAAGTACTTTTAGTTTCAAACTTGTTTTAGGTAAAGAGAACGTCAAGCGTGCGTACAGTTGTATCGGTGGTCGATAGAACTTGAGGGAATATTTGTTCTACCTTTAGCTCCTCGTTGGGTTCGACACTCTTACTTATCGAAAGAGGCTACAATTGATCCCCTATACTTGTGGGTTATCAAGACCTTTTTCTGGCGCTGTTACCGGGGAGTCATAGCGTGGGGTGAATATTCTCGTGTGTGCTTGTTTGCTTTATCACTAAGTAGTTTTTATTTTGTGCTCTTGTTTTCTATCTTTAGTTATGGACAGGAAACACAAAATACCAAAAAAATTAGTTGTACCTACTACACTAATGGTTGAAGAACCACTCAAAATCTATCACACTCCTGAAGCTTTTTACTTGGATCATCTTCGATCCCTTTGTGCTCGTGCTGAAACCCCAACTAGCTTAGTTGAGGGCAAATCTTTAGATGAGCATGCTTATTATGTGCGACACCGCTTATCTCAAAAAGGGAAACTCTTACTGGATCAAATTCATCGTTTGCAATGCTATGCTTGGAATTTATGTGAAATATATGATTTTACTTGTTGTTCTGAAAACCCTAAGAAACACCTTCTCTACCAATGTGAGTTTAGTGATAATGGAATCGTATCTTCATATGCTAAGGGTGTTTATAATTACTATGATGTTCAACAAATTGAAGAATTTGTTGCTTTTAAGGGTGCTTATGAAATTGCTTCTTTGATTGAAAAGTATGATGGTACTCTTTACAAATCTGAAATTTTTGCCATACTTAAATATTGTTATGATGATTATGCTTCTAATGCCTATGTTAAACCATATATTGAGGACTCCTCCGCTGTCCAAGAAGAGACTAATATTTTGCAGGAGTCTATGGATGAAGAAATTGATGAAACTGTGAGCTCATTGGATGAATAAGATGAGGAGGAGAGCGAAGAACAAAAGGAGGAAGAGCGGATTGATCACCCGTGCCCACCTTCTAATGAGAGTAACTCTGTATCCCATACATTGTTTAATTTCCCTTCGTGCTTACCGAAGGATGATTGCTATGATGATTGTTATGATCCCGTTGATTCTTTTGAAATATCCCTTTTTGATGATGCTTGCTATGCTTGTGGCCAAGATGCTAATATGAATTATGCTTATGGAGATGAACTTGCTATAGTTCCTTATGTTAAACATGAAATTGTTGCTATTGCACCCACGCATAATAGTCCTATTATCTTTTTGAATTCTCCCAACTACACTATATCGGAGAAGTTTGCCCTTATTAAGGATTATATTGATGGGTTGCGTTTTACTACTACACATGATGATTTTGATAGATATAATATGCATGTGCTTGCTGCTCCTACTTGCAATTATTATGAGAGAGGAACTATATCTCCACCTCTCTATGTTTCCCACAAATAAAATTGCAAGAAACTGTTTATACTATGCATTGGCCTTTACTAGGTGTGCATGAATTGTTCTTTTATGACATGCCGATGCATAGGAAGAGAGATAGACTTCGTCATTGCATGATATATGTTGCTTTGTGCTCACTACTAAATGCCAAATCATTGTTAATTAAAATTGTCTTTGATATACCTTGGGATCCGGGTGGATCCATTACTTGAGCACTATATGCCTAGCTTAATGGCTTTAAAGAAAGCGCTGCCAGGGAGGCAACCCGGAAGTTTTAGAGAGTCATTTATTTCTGTTGAGTGCTTTTATATAGTTTAAAAACAAAAAAATAAAGAGGGGAACCCAAAACTTTTCAAAAAGGAAAGTGAAAGTGAGAGAGACAAGCATTGTTGAAGTGGGGGAGCTCCTTGAACTTTGTTCATACTCACGGAAACTTTGTGAATCTTGATTACAGAAAATTTTCAACAAAAATAATTATCCCCTTGTACAATTCCATTGTATCAAAAAAAATGTGCCAAGGTTTGCCTTTAGGATGTTTACAATGCTTGTTGGTTTGTACGGTGCAGGAGAGAAACTTTGGCTGTAGTGCGCGATTTTACATTTTTTTACTCGAATGTAAAATGGTTCTGAAACTTTTTGCACTGTCTTTCTATAAAAATTGTTTTATTTTTCCTAGTTTTGGTAGAATTTTTGGAGTACGAGAGGTATGGTGAATGTTCAGATTATTACAGACGGTTGTGTTTTAGACAGATTCTGTTTTTGATGCATAGTTTGCTTGTTTTGATGAAACTATCAATTCCTATCAGTGGATTAAGCCATGGAAAAGTTATATTACAGTATCTAGAATGCAAAAAAATATGAATTGGTTTACAACAATACTTAGAGTAGTTATTTGCTTTATTATACTAACGGATCTTACCGAACTTTCTGTTGAGTTTTGTGTGGATGAAGTGTTCGAAGATCGAGGATGTCTCGATATGAGGATAAGGAGGAGAGGCAAGAGCTAAAGCTTAGGGATTCCCAAGGCACCCCAAGTAAATATTCAAGGAGACTCAAGCGTCTAAGCTTGGGGATACTCCGGAAGGCATCCCATCTTTCTGCAACAAGTATCTGTATGTTTTCGGATTCGTTTCATTCATGTGATATGTGCCAATCTTGGAGCGTCTTTTGCATTTAGTTTTCACTTTTCTCTTATGCACCATGCTGGTATGAGATAGTACTTGGTTGATTTATAGAATGCTCATTGCACTTCACTTACATCTTTTGAGTATGGCTTTATAGAATGCTTCATGTGCTTCACTTATATCATTTGAAGTTTGGATTACCTGTTTCTCTTCACATAGAAAACCGCCATTTGTCGAATGCTTTTTTGCTTCACTTATATTTGTTAGAGCTTGGGCATATCTTTTGTAGAAAGAATTAAACTCTCTTGCTTCACTTATATCTATTTAGAGAGTTGACGGGAACTGGTCATTCACATGGTTAGTCATGAAATCCTACATAAAACTTGTAGATCACTGAATATGATATGTTTGATTCCTTGCAATAGTTTTGCGATATAAAGGTGGTGATATTAGAGTCGTGCTAGTTGAGTAATTGTGAAATTGAGAAATACTTGTGTTGAGGTTTGCAAGTCCCGTAGCATGCACGTATGGTAAACGTTGTGTGAAAAATTTGAAGCATGGGGTGTTCTTTGAGTGCTTTCCTTATGAGAGGCGGTCGGGGACGAGCGATGGTCTTTTCCTACCAATCTATACCCCTAGGGGCATGCGTAGTAGTACTTTGCTTCGAGCGCTAATAAACTTTTGCAATAAGTATATGAGTTCTTTATGACTAATGTGAGTCCATGGATTATACACACTCTCACCCTTCCATCATTGCTAGCCTCCTCGGTACCGTGCATTGCCCTTTCTCACCTCGAGAGTTGGTGCAAACTTCGCCGGTGCATCCAAACCCCGTGATACGATACGCTCTATCACACATAAGCCTCATTATATCTTCGTCAAAACAGCCACCATACCTACCTATCATGGCATTTCCATAGCCATTCCGAGATATATTGCCATGCAACTTCCATCATCATCATATACATGACTTGAGCATTTATTGTCAAATTGCTTTGCATGATCATAAGATAGCTAGCATGATGTTTTCATGGCTTGTCCGTTTTTTTGATGTCATTTCTACGCTAGATCATTGCACATCCCGATACACCACCGGAGGCATTCATATAGAGTCATATCTTTGTCCTAGACATTGAGTTGTAATATTGAGTTGTAAGTAAATAAAAGTGTGATGATCATCATTATTAGAACATTGTCCCATGTGAGGTTATCAAAATAAAAGAGGCCAAAGAAGCCCAAATAAATAAAAGAGGCCAAAGAAGCCCAAATAAAAAAAGCCAAGGAAGCCCACCAAAAAAAGAGAAAAAAAATAAAAAAATGAGAGAAAAGAGAGAAGGGACAATGTTACTATCCTTTTACCACACTTGTGCTTCAGAGTAGCACCATGTTCTTCATATAGAGAGTCTCTTGAGTTATCACTTTCATATACTAGTGGGAATTTTCATTATAGAACTTGGCTTGTATATTCCGATGATGGGCTTCCTCAAATGCCCGAGGTCTTCATGAGCAAGCAAGTTGGATTCACACCCACTTAGTTTTCAGTTTGAGCTTTCATACACTTATAGCTCTTACTGCATCCGTTGCATGGCAATCCCTGCTCCTCACATTGACATCAATTGATGGGCATCTCCATAGCCCATTGATTAGCCATGTCAATGTGAGACTTTCTCTTTTTTTGTCTTCTCCACACAACCTCCATCATCACACTCTATTCCACCCATAGTGCTATGTCCATCGCTTGCGCTCATGTATTGCGTGAGGGTTGAAAAGGCTGAAGCGCGTTAAAAAGTATGAACCAATTGCTCGGCTTGTCATCGGGGTTGTGCATGATGGGAGCATTTTGTGTGACGAAAATGAAGCATGGCCAAACTATATGATTTTGTAGGGATAAGCTTCTTTTGCTATGTTACTTTGATAAGACATAATTGCTTGGTTAGTATGCTTGAAGTATTATTGTCTTAATGTCAAATGATAGACTATTGCTTTGAATCACTCGTGTCTTAATATTCATGCCATGATTAGATTACATGATCAAGATTATGCTAGGTAGCATTCCACATCAAAAATTATCTTTTTTTATCATTTACCTACTCGAGGACGAGCAGGAATTAAGCTTGGGGATGCTGATACGTCTCCGTCGTATCTATAATTTTTGATTGTTCCATGCCAATATTCTGCAACTTTCATATACTTTTGGCAACTTTTTATACTATTTTTGGGACTAACATATTGATCCAGTGCCCTGTGCCATTTCCTGTTTGTTGCATGTTTTATGTTTCGCAGAAACCCCATATCAAACGGAGTCCAAACGGGATAAAAATGTACGGAGAATATTTTTGGAATATTTGTGATATCTCGGAAGAAGAATCAACGCGAGATGGTGCCCGAGGGGGCCACGAGGCAGGGGGCGCGCCCCTGACCCTCGTGGGCACCCCGTAAGGCGGTTGCTGCTCTTCTTTTGCTGCAAGAAAGCTAATTTTCGGAAAAAATCGTGGCGAAGGTTTCAATCCAATCGGAGTTATGGATCTCCGGATATAAAAGAAACGGTGAAATGGCAGAATCGAGAACGCAAAAACAGAGAGAGACAAAGAGACAGATCCAATCTCGGAGGGGCTCTCGGCCCTCCCATGCCATGGAGACCAAGGACCAGAGGGAAAACCCTTTTCCCATCTAGGGAGAAGGTCAAGGAAGAAGAAGAAGAAGAAGGGGGCTCTCTCCCCCTCGCTTCAGGTGCCGCCGGAACGCCGCCGGGGCCATCATCATCACCGCGATCTACACCAACACCTCCGCCATCTTCACCAACATCTCCATCACCTTCCCCCCTCAATCTAGAGCGGCCCAATCTCCCGCAACCCGCTGTACCCTCTACTTGAACATGGTGCTTTATGCTTCATATTATTATCCAATGATGTGTCGTTATCCTATGATGTCTGAGTAGATTTTCGTTGTCCTATCGGTAATTGGTGAATTGCTATGATTGGTTTAATTTGCTTTTGGTTATGTTGCTGTCCTTTGGTGCCCATCATATGAGCACGCGTGTGGATCACACCATAGGGTTAGTTGTATGTTGATAAGACTATGTATTGGAGGGCAAGAGTGACAGAAGCTTCAACCTAGCATAGAAATTGATGCATACGGGATTGAAGGGGGACCAATATATCTTAATGCTATGGTTGGGCTTTACCTTAATGAATGTTAGTAGTTGCGGACGCTTGCTAATAGTGCCAACCATAAGTGCATAGAATTCCAAGTCAGGGATGACATGCTAGCAGTGGCCTCTCCCACATAAAACCTTCTATCGGTCTAGTAAAGTTGTCAATTGCTTAGGGACAATTTCCCAACTCCTACCATCACTTTTCCACACTCGCTATACTAGCTTTATTGTGTCTTTATCTAAACAGCCCCTAGTTTTTATTTACGTGCTCTTTATTGTCTTGCAAACCTATCCAACAACACCTACAAAGTACTTCTAGTTTCATACTTGTTTTAGGTAAAGCAAACGTCAAGCATGCGTACAGTTGTATCGGTGGTCGATAGAACTTGAGGGAATATTTGTTCTACCTTTAGCTCCTTGTTGGGTTCGACACTCTTATTTTTCAAAAGAGGCTACAATTGATCCCCTATACTTGTGGGTTATCATTCCCGACAAAAGCCCCAGGTCCAGATGGATATCCAGCCCATTTCTTTCAGCGCCACTGGGAGGTGTGTGGTAATGACGTGACAAAGGCAGTTTTAAGAATTGTGGAGGGCGTAGAATCAGCAGCATGCATTAACGAAACAGTTTTGGTGTTAATGCCAAAGGTAAAAAATCCCACCTTATTAACTCAGTTCAGACCGATTAGCCTTTGGAATGTGCTCTACAAAATTGCTTCAAAAGTGATTGCTAACCGTTTGAAAGTGATCTTGCCCGAGATAATATCTGAAGAGCAGTCAGCCTTTGTTCCTGGAAGGTTAATAACTGATAACATCATCACATCTTATTAGTGTCTCCATTTTATGAAGAGGAACAAAGCTAAAAAGCACCAGTCATTTGCACTCAAGCTCGACATGATGAAAGCCTATGATAGAGTTGAGTGGCCCTATATAAGGGCGGTGATGATGAAATTGGGCTTCTCGGAAAGGTGGGTGAATATAGTTATGAACTTAGTCACTTCGGTCAAATTCTTGGTGCTATTCAATGGAAATAAGCTAGATGAGTTTGAGTCATCAAGAGGAATCAGACAAGGGGACCCAATCAACCCATACTTGTTCTTGCTAGCAGCAGAGGGCCTGTCGTGCCTGTTAAAATCTAAGAGTGAGTCATCCAATCTGTGTGGTTTACAAGTGGCACCTACGGCGCCCCAGGTAAGTCACTTGTTATTTGCTGATGACAGCTTGCTGTTCTATAAGGCAAATAGTGCTGGTGCTGAGGAGGTGAACCTGGTACTGAATAGTTATTGTGAAGCTTCGGGCCAACGGATTAACTATGCGAAATCATCTATATATTTTAGTAAGGGTGTTCCTGATAGCACTAGGCAAGTGATCAAAGCTTCCCTCAATGTTCCAAACGAAACACTTAACGAGAAGTACCTGGGCATGCCTTCTGACATAGGAAATTCAAAGAACGGGGCTTTCAAATACCTGAGGGACCGTCTATGGAGAAAAGTGCAGGGTTGGCTAGAGAATACAATGTCAATAGCGGGTAAAGAGGTGCTGGTAAAGGTAGTGGCACAAGTTGTACCGGTCTACTCCATGTCCTGCTTCAAGTTACCTAGGGGTCTGTGTGAACACCTTAATATGCTCATAAGAAAATTCTGGTGGGGTTCGAAAGAAGGCAAGAGGAAACCTCACTGGGTCTCTTGGAAGTCTATGACAGAACCGAAAGGTATGTGGGGCCTCGGGTTTAAGGACTTCGAGCTCTTTAACTTATCTATGCTGGCGCGCCAGGCGTGGAGACTCCTGCAGAACCCTGAAACCCTCAGCGCGCGTCCTGAAGAGCGTTTATTTTCCGGACATAGATATATTGCAGGCCAGTCTGGGCGGTCACCCAAGCCAGGTATGGCGAGCAATCATCGAAGGCCGCGACGTCCTCAAGAAAGGTCCCATCCGACGCATAGGCAACGGTGAAACTACCAATATCTGGACGGGCACTTGGATACCGAGGGACGAGATGCTGCGTCCGAACGGGTGCCGGGTGGCTAGTCCACCAACACGGGTGTCTGAACTTATTGACAATACCAGCGCCGCATGGGATGTTCAGCGTGTCAACCAGGTATTCATGGCTATGGATGCTAAAATCATCTTAAGCATTCCATTATGTACACGTAACACTGATGATTTCTGGAGTTGGAATTTTGAGAGGAATGGCATGTTCTCAGTCAAGTCAGCATATCGCATGCTGGTGGAAACAAGGCGGCGTCGGGAGGCATGGTTGGAGAACACAACAGGAGCATCAACGACATCGGTCGAAGAGGGGTCGTGGAAAACTTTGTGGAGCACTAAGGTGCCTGGGAAAGTTAAAATGTTCCTATGGCGATTGTCGCGTCAGTCCCTCCCAACAGAAGACGTTCAAGTTCACAGACATATGTCAGACAGTTCGTCCTGTGGTATGTGTGGAGCACTAGATTCTTGGAGGCATTCCCTGCTAAACTGCACCTCATCATGCTGTGTGTGGGCGTTGGTGGATGATGATCTTGCCCAAGTTTTGGTAGCTACCACCGAACCAAAAGCCAAGCAATGGCTATTCACGCTCATGGACACCCTCTCGCATGATCAGTTTGTATTGCTAGCAGTTACTTTGTGGGCAATCTGGACTGCCCGTCATATGGCAATTCACGAAGTGATTTTCCAAACCCCACAGGCCACCAATGGTTTTCTCAGAAGATTCATATCGGAACTCGAGGTGCTGGAAAATAAGAAGGAACCCACTGCTAGAGGTGCTCCAGCTGCTCATGTTAGGCCGTGAGCTCCACCAGCGGGCTGGGTTAAAATCCACGTTGACGCCGGAGTCAGGACTGGGAGGGGAGGTTCAGCCGCTGCAGTCTGCAGGGATCAACAAGGCAACTATCTGGGGAGTTCATCACTTGTTATTGCTGGTGTTGACGACCCAGCCATCCTGGAGACCATTGCATACCGTGAAGCGCTTGCCCTCGCGCAAGGCCTCAACCTGGATAATTTGGTCATCGCCTCTGACGCCAAGCAAGTAGTAAATGCCATCTCAAGATCACATATGGGCAGAAACGCTCCTATCATTCATGAGATTAGAAGTAGATCTTCTTCTTTCCTTTGTAATTTTAATTTTGAAGGACGTGCGGCTAATAGAGACGCACACGACCTTGCCAAATATTCACTCTCTTTAGGTCCGGGGCGCCATGTCTGGTTAGGCCAACCCTAGGCTCCAATTTGTATCCCACTTTCTGTGGACTTTGATGAATAAATTGGTTTTACCCCCTAAAAAACATAATCGCACATAACCTAGTGGCTTGCTATCCCTAAAAAACACCTAGTGGCTTGCTAGCAACCTAGTATCTTTTTCGCAAATGAAAAGAGGTGGATGGACCAGGCCTTCCATGGGTTTTGTTAAGCTTAATGTTGACGCTTTTTTTGACCAAGACTTATTGCAAAGAATGCTTGGGGTTGGGGCGGTCTTGAGGGATGACAGAGGCACGTCCATTGCTGGCAGGAGTTGGAAAATTGACTGGTGCATGTACATCCTGGTGGTTGAAGCTTTGGCACTCAGATTTGGCCTAACAGTTGCGCAAAGTCTGGGTTGCAATCTTCTTGTGGTAAACTCTGACAATTTGAAGGTTATCGACAATATGAGCAACAGAAGACACTCAACGGGAGCGGCAACAGCAGTAGCATTTGTCCCCCTTCGGTCTGCATGTTTTATCATCCCCCCCCCCCCCCCCCGAACTTCTTTAGCTCCACCACTGATCATATGGCTTTGTGATTTTACTATCTCTAGGTTTGAACATTGTTATAGAGAAGCAAATAAGGTTGCTCTTGAACTTGCTAGGTTAGGTAGAGTTTTCCCAACTTCCGATTGGTTTGAGGAGCATGTGAGTGAAATTGTATCTCTCCTCATAATGTTATTCCTAATGAATAGAATGTTCATGTTTTCAAAAAAAGAGTAGTAGCTTGATAGCAACTTAGTGGGTCAGTAGCATTAGGCAGAGCACACAAAGCAGCACCCTATAGCCACTGTTATCATTAGTAGAAATACAATGTGCCTGCCAACCTCTAACCATGAAACGCTCATCCTCTCCTCAGACAATGAAAAAATATATCTTACTGCCAATCCCCCTCTAGCTCTTCTTTGTTCATTGTGACGCTCAGCTCTTCTCTCATATCTTCAGACCACCCAGTTGCATCCACGGCATTAGCTCATGTCAGATACTTGTGCTTCACCAAGTAAGCAACATACTCCCGCTCCCAATGCCAGAAACTCCAACCATCCTGTCAAATTGCAAACAGATGCAAGAGAAAAGTCCCAATGTTTGTACCAATTATAGTCAAAAAGAGAGGACAAACAGAGACAAAATGCAGTCAACAGGACACAAAATTGCAACAAGAAGAGGTACTTACACCATGGTAGGGCACCTGTAGTACACCCATTCATCATGATCCTTGGTGCCGGAGACATGCAGCTTCACCATGAGACCACAATGTGGGCAGGAGATCATGGCGGGGGGGTGTGAACGGACCGCCGCGGTGGTTAGCAGAGCAGAACAAGGTAGTTGCGGACATCCATGAGAGGGGAGAAACTCGAAGTCGCGACGACGGGCGGCAACGCAGCGGCTGCGACGAGGGAAGGGACCTGTGGCTAAGGATTTGGGAACAAGAGAAAGAGGAAATGGTACTTAATTCGTGCAAAATGGCGCTTTTGCGGGAAAAAACCATGCAGCTCACCCATGCCTTGCAGGAGACTAAGTGGCTAGTCAAATGGTCAAACTGTATGCCACATTGGCCCAATACGGCTTGGAAGCGTACGTGGTCACTGGCGTTGTCCACTGATGTAACTTTGAAAAGGAAAATATATTAATATCACGAAGAAGTCAATTACACCTAGCCTCTGCACCAACAAGAAGTCACAAGGACATACATGATGCACACCTCAAAAAGGAAACATTGCACAAGCTCCATCCTCGCCCGATCCAAGACCATAGGATTGTTGGGGAACGTAGTAATTTCAAAAAAATCCTACGCACACACAGGATCATGGTGATGCATAGCAACGAGAGGGGAGAGTGTTGTCTACGTACCCTCGTAGACCGAAAGCGGAAGCGTTAGCACAACGCGGTTGATGTAGTCGTACGCCTTCACGATCCGACCGATCAAGTACCGAACGCACGGCACCTCCGAGTTCAGCACACGTTCAGCTCGATGACGTCCCTCGAACTCCGATCCAGCCGAGCTTTGAGGGAGAGTTTCATCAGCACGACGGCGTGGTGACGATGATGATGTTCTACCGACGCAGGGCTTCGCCTAAGCACCGCTACGATATTATCGAGGTGGATTCTGGTGGAGGGGGGCATCGCACACGGCTAAGAGATCAATGATCAATTGTTGTGTCTCCAAGGGGTGCCCCCTCCCCGTATATAAAGGAGTGGAGGAAGGGGAGGGCCGGCCCTCTCTATGGTGCGCCCTAGGAGGAGTCCTACTCCCACCGGGAGTAGTATTCCCCCCTTCCAAGTAGTAGGAGTAGGAGTCAAGGAAAGGGGAGAGAGAAGAGAAGGAAGGAGGGAGTGCAGCCCCTCCCCCTAGTCCAATTCGGACTAGGCCTTGGGGGGCGCAGCCTCTCCTCTCTCTTTCCCCTAAAGCCCAATAATGCTCATATACTCCCCGGCGAATTCCCGTAACTCTTCGGTACTCCGAAAAATACCCGAATCACTCGGAACCTTTCCGATGTCCGAATATAGTCGTCCAATATATCGTCTTTATGTCTCGGCCATTTCGAGACTCCTCGTCATGTCCCCGATCTCATCCGGGACTCCGAACTACCTTCGGTACATCAAAACACATAAACTCATAATATAACCGTCATCGAACTTTAAGCGTGCGTACCCTACGGGTTCGAGAACAATGTAGACATGACCGAGACACGTCTCCGGTCAATAACCAATAGCGGAACCTGGATGCTCATATTGGCTCCTACATATTCTACGAAGATCTTTATCAGTCGAACCGCATAACAACATACGTTGTTCCCTTTGTCATCGGTATGTTACTTGCCCGTGATTCGATTGTCGGTATCTCAATACCTAGTTCAATCTCGTTACCGGCAAGTCTTTTTACTCGTTTCGTAATACATCATCCCGCAACTAACTCATTAGTTACAATGCTTGCAAGGCTTATAGTGATGTGCATTACCGAGTGGGCCCAGAGATACCTCTTCGACAATCGGAGTGACAAATCCTAATCTCGAAATACGCCAACCCAACAAGTACCTTCGGAGACACCTGTAGAGCACCTTTATAATCACCCAGTTACGTTGTGACGTTTGGTAGCACACAAAGTGTTCCTCCGGTAAATAGGTGTTGCATAATCTCATAGTCATAGGAACATGTATAAGTCATGAAGAAAGCAATAGCAACATACTAAACGATCGAGTGCTAAGCTAACGGAATGGGTCAAGTCAATCACATCATTCTCCTAATGATGTGATCCCGTTAATCAAATGACAACTCATGTCTATGGCTAGGAAATATAACCATCTTTGATCAACGAGCTAGTCAAGTAGAGGCATACTAGTGACACTCTGTTTGTCTATGTATTGACACAAGTATTGCTTGTGAGATAATTTAGTTCACATCGCTATGTTATTAACACCCAAAGAATACTAAGGTGTGATCATTTTTGCTTGTGAGATAATTTTAGTCAACGGGTCTATCACATTCAGATCCGCAAGTATTTAAGTTTCTATGTCTAAAATGCTCTGCACGGACCTCCTCTAGCTAATTGCTCCCACTTTCAATATGTATCCAGATTAAGACTTCGAGTCATCTGGGTCAGTGCCAAAACTTGTATTGACGTAACCCTTTACGACGAACCTTTTGTCACCTCCATAATCGAGAAACATATCCTTATTCCACTAAGGATAATTTTGACCGCTATTCAGTGATCTACTCCTTGATCACTATTGTACTCCCTTGCTAAAATCAGTGTAGGGTATACAATAGATCTGGTACACAGCATGGCATACTTTATAGAACCTATGGCTGAGGCATAGGGAATGACTTTCATTCTCTTTCTATCTTCTGTCGTGGTCGGGCTTTGAGTCTTACTCAATTTCACACCTTGTAACACAGGCAAGAACTCTTTCTTTGACTATTCTATTTTGAACTACTTCAAAATCTTGTCAAGGTATGTACTCATTGAAAAAACTTATCAAGCGTCTTGATCTATCTCTATAGATCTTGATGCTCAATATGTAAGCAACTTCATCGAGGTCTTTCTTTGAAAAAACTCCTTTCAAACACTCCTTTGTGCTTTGCAGAATAATTCTACATTATTTCCGATCAACAATATGTCATTCACATATACTTATCAGAAATGTTGTAGTGCTCCCACTCACTTTCTTGTAAATACAGGCTTCACCTCAAGTCTGTATAAAACTATATGCTTTGATCAATTTATCAAAGCGTATATTCCAACTCTGAGATGCTTGCCCTAGTCCATAGATGGATCGCTGGAGCTTGCATATTTTGTTAGCGCCTTTAGGATTGACAAAACCTTCTTGTTGCATCATATACAACTCTTCTTTAATAAATCCATTAAGGAATGCAGTTTTGTTTATCCATTTGCCAGATTTCATAAAATGCGGAAATTGCTAACATGATTCGGACAGACTTAAGCATAGATACGAATGAGAAACTCTCATCATAGTCAAAACCTTGAACTTGTCGAAAACCTTTTTGCGACAATTCTAGCTTTGTAGATAGTAACACTACTATCAGTGTCCATCTTCCTCTTGAAGATCCATTTATTTTCGATGGCTTGTGATGACCCACAAGTATAGGGGATCTATCGTAGTCCTTTCGATAAGTAAGAGTGTCAAACCCAACGAGGAGCAGAAGGAAATGATAAATGGTTTTTAGCAAGGTATTCTCTGCAAGCACTGAAATTATAGGTAAGAGATAGTTTTGTGATAGGATAATTGGTAACGAGCAACAAGTAACAAAAGTAAATAAAGTGCAGCAAGGTGGCCCAATCCTTTTTGTAGCAAAGGACAAGCCTAGACAAACTCTTATATAGAGAAAAGCACTCCCGAGGACACATGGGAATTATCGTCAAGCTAGTTTTCATCACGTTCATATGATTCGCGTTCGGTACTTTGATAATTTGATATGTGGGTGGACCGGTGCTTGGGTGCTGCCCTTACTTGGACAAGCATCCCACTTATGATTAACCTCTATTGCAAGCATCTGCAACTACAACAAAAGTATTAAGGTAAACCTAACCATAGCATGAAACATATGGATCCAAATCAGCCCCTTACGAAGCAACGCATAAACTAGGGTTTAAGCTTCTGTCACTCTAGCAACCCATCATCTACTTATTGTTGGAAATATGCCCTAGAGGCAATAATAAAATGGTTATTATTATATTTCCTTGTTCATGATAATTGTCTATTGTTCATGCTATAATTGTATTAACTGGAAACCGTAATACATGTGTGAATACATAGACCACAACATGTCCCTAGTAAGCCTCTAGTTGACTAGCTCGTTGATCAATAGATGGTTATAGTTTCCTGACCATGGACATTGGATGTCATTGATAACGGGATCACATCATTAGGAGAATGATGTGATGGACAAGACCCAATCCTAAGCATAGCACAAGATCGTGTAGTTCCTTTGCTAAGAGCTTTTCTAATGTCAAGTATCATTTCCTTAGACCATGAGATTGTGCAACTCCCGGATACCGTAGGAATGCTTTGGGTGTACCAAACGTCACAACGTAACTGGGTGGCTATAAAGGTGCACTACAGGTATCTCCGAAAGTGTCTGTTGGGTTGGTACGAATCGAGACTGGGATTTGTCACTCCGTATGACGGAGAGGTATCTCTGGGCCCACTCGGTAATGCATCATCATAATGAGCTCAATGTGACTAAGGAGTTAGCCACGGGATCATGCGTTACGGTACGAGTAAAGTGACTTGCCGGTAACGAGATTGAACGAGGTATGGGGATACCGACGATCGAATCTCGGGCAAGTAACATACCGATTGACAAAGGGAATTGAATACGAGATTGATTGAATCCTCGACATCGTGGTTCATCCAATGAGATCATCGAGGAGCATGTGGGAGCCAACATGGGTATCCAGATCCCGCTGTTGGTTATTGACCGGAGAGTCGTCTCGGTCATGTCTGCGTGTCTCCCGAACCCGTAGGGTCTACACACTTAAGGTTCGGTGACGCTAGGGTTGTAGAGATATTAGTATGCGGTAACCCGAAAGTTGTTCGGAGTCCCGGATGAGATCCCGCACATCACGAGGAGTTCCGTAATGGTCCGGAGGTAAAGATTTATATATGGGAAGTCTTGTTTTGGTCGCCGGAAAAGTTTCGCGCATTATCGGTATTGTACCGGGAGTGCCGAAAGGGGTCCGGGAGTCCACCAAGGGGGTCCACCTACCCCGGGGGGCCACATGGGCTGTAAGGGTGTGCGCCTTGGCCTATATGGGCCAGGGGCACCAGCCCCAAGAGCCCATGCACCGGTCCTGGGGGGGCTCCTCCGTTAGGGCCTAGTGGGGGATCTAGGACTCTCCCTTGGCCGCACCCCCTAGGACCCAGGCTGCCTCCCCCCCCTTCCCTATATATAGTGGGGGGAGGGAGGCAGCCGCATACCCAACTTCCTGGCGCAGCCCCTCCTCCTCCAACTCTCTTCTCCTCCGTAGAGCTTGGCGAAGCCCTGCATGGAATCCCCAGCTCCTCCACCACGCCGTCGTGCTGCGGATCTCCTCAACCTCTCCTCCCCCTGCTGGATCAAGAAGGAGGAGACGTCCCCGCGGCTGACGTGTGTTGAACGCGGAGGTGCCGTCCGTTCGGCGCTAGATCATCGGCTGATTTGATCGCGTGAGTACGACTCCATCAACCCCGTTCTCTTGAACGTTCCGCTTGTGATCTACAAGGGTATGTAGGTCCACTCCTCCCTCGTTGCTAGATGACTCCATAGATTGATCTTGGTGATGCGTAGTAAATTTTGAATTATTGCTACGTTCCCCAACAGTGGCATCATGAGCTAGGTCTATGCGTAGATTCTATGCACGAGTAGAACACAAAGTAGTTGTGGGCGATGATTTGCTCAATTTGCTTGCCGTTACTAGTCTTATCTTGATTCGTCGGCATTGTGGGATGAAGCGGCCCGGACCGACCTTACACGTACTCTTACGTGAGATAGGTTCCACCGACTGACATGCACTTGATGCATAAGGTGGCTAGCGGGTGTCTGTCTCTCCCACTTTAGTCTGATCGGATTCGATGAAGAGGGTCCTTATGAAGGGTAAATTGCATATCACCGTTGTGGCTTTTGCGTAGGTAAGAAACGTTCTTGCTAGAAACCCATAGCAGCCACGTAAAACATGCAACAACAATTAGAGGACGTCTAACTTGTTTTTGCAGGGTATGCTATGTGATGTGATATGGCCAAAAGGATGTGATGAATTATATATGTGATGTATGAGATTGATCATGTTCTTGTAATAGGAATCACGACTTGCATGTCGATGAGTATGACAACCGGCAGGAGCCATAGGAGTTGTCTTAATTTATTGTATGACCTGCGTGTCAATGAAAACGCCATGTAATTACTTTACTTTATTGCTAACCGTTAGCCATAGTAGTAGAAGTAATAGTTGGCGAGACAACTTCATGAAGACACGATGGAGATCATGATGATGGAGATCATGGTGTCATGCCGGTGACGAAGGTGATCATGCCGCGCCTCGAAGATGGAGATCAAAGGCGCAAGATGATATTGGCCATATCATGTCACTTTATGATTTGCATGTGATGTTTGTCATGTTTACATCTTATTTGCTTAGAACGACGGTAGCATAAATAAGATGATCCCTCACTAAAATTTCAAGAGACGTGTTCCCCCTAACTGTGCACCGTTGCTAAGGTTCGTTGTTTCGAAGCACCACGTGATGATCGGGTGTGATAGATTCTAACGTTCGCATACAACGGGTGTAAGCCAGATTTACACATGCGAAACACTTAGGTTGACTTGACGAGCCTAGCATGTACAGACATGGCCTCGGAACACAAGAGACCGAAAGGTCGAACATGAGTCGTATAGTAGATACGATCAACATGGAGATGTTCACCGATGATGATTAGTCCGTCTCACGTGATGATCGGACACGGCCTAGTTGACTCGGATCATGTATCACTTAGATGACTAGAGGGATGTCTATCTGAGTGGGAGTTCATTAAATAATTAGATGAACTTAATTATCATGAACATAGTCAAAAGGTCTTTGCAAATTATGTCGTAGCTTATGCTTTAGTTCTACTGTTTAAGATATGTTCCTAGAGAAAATTTAGTTGAAAGTTGATAGTAGCAATTATGTGGACTGGGTCCGTAAACAGAGGATTGTCCTCATTGCTGCACAGAAGGCTTATGTCCTTAATGCACCGCTCGGTGTGCTGAACCTCAGCGTCGTCTGTAGATGTTGCGAAACATCTGACATACACGTTTTGATGACTACGTGATAGTTCAGTGCGTAATGCTAACGGTTTAGAATTGTGGCACCAAAGACGTTTTTGAAACGTCGCAGAACATATGAGATGTTCCGAAGACTGAAATTGGGATTTCAGACTAGTGCCCACGTCAAGAGGTATGAGACCTCTGACAAGTTTTCTAAGCCTGCAAACTAAGGGAGAAAAGCTCAATCGTTGAGCATGTGCTCAGATTGTCTGAGTACCACGATCGCTTGAATCGAGTGGGAGTTAATCTTCCAGATGAGATAGTGATGGTTCTCCATAGTCACTGCCACCAAGCTATTAGAGCTTCGTGATGAACTATAACATATCAGGGATAGATATGATGATCCTTGAGCTATTCGCAATGTTTGACACCGTGAAAGTAGAAATCAAATAGGAGCATCAATTATTGATGGTTAGTAAAACCACTAGTTTCAAGAAGGGCAAGGGAAAAAAGGGATACTTCATGAAACGGCAAATCATTTGCTGCTCTAGTGAAGAATCCCAAGGTTGAACCCAAACCCGAGACTAAGTGCTTCTGTAATGAGGGGAACGGTCACTGAAGCAGAACTACCCTAGATACTTGGTAGATGAGAAGGCAGGCAAGGTTGACAGAAGTATATTGGATATACATTATATGAATGTGTACTTTACTAGTACTCCTAGTAGCACCAGGGTATTAGATACCGGTGCGGTTGCTAAGTGTTAGTAACTCGAAATAAAAACTGCGGAATAAACGGAGACTAGCTAAAGGTGAGATGACGATATGTGTTGGAACTGTTTCCAAGGTTGATGTGATCAAGCATCGCATGCTCCCTCTACCATCGAGACTGGTGTCAAACCTAAATAATTGTTATTTGGTGTTTGCGTTGAGCATAAACATGATTGGATTATGTTTATCGCAATACGGTTATTCATTTAAGGAGAATAATGGTTACTCTGTTTATTTGAATAATACCTTCAATGGTCTTGCACCTAAAATGAATCTCGATCGTAGTGATACACATGTTCGTGCCAAAAGATATAAAATAGTAATGATAGTACCACATACTTGTGGCACTGCCATTTGAGTCATATTGGTATAAAACGCATGAAGAAGCTCCATGTTGATGGATCTTTGGACTCACTCGTTTTTGAAAAGATTGAGACATGCGAACCATGTCTATTAGTATATATGCATGAAGAAAGTCCATGCAGATGGATCGTTTGGACTCACTTGATTTTGAATCACTTGAGACATGCAAATCATAACACATGGGCAAGATGACTGAAAGGCCTCGTTTTCAGTAAGATGGAACAAGAGAGCAACTTGTTGGAAGTAATACATTTGATGTGTGCAGTCCAATGAGTGCTGAGGCACGCAGTGGATATCGTTATGTTCTTACTTCACAGATGATTTGAGTAGTATTTACTTGATGAAACACAAGTCTGAATTATTGAAAGGTTCAAGTAATTTCAGAGTGAAGTTGAAGATCGTCGTGACAAGAGGATAAAATGTCTGTGATATGATCATAGAGATGAATATCTGAGTTACGAGTTTGGCACACAATTAAGACATTGTGGAAATTGTTTCACGACTAATACCGCCTGGAACACCATAGTGTGATGGTGTGTCCGAACATCATAACTGCACCCTATTGGATATGGTGCATACCATGATGTCTCTTATCGAATTACCACTATCGTTTATGGGTTAGGCATTAGAGACAACCGCATTCACTTTAAATAGGGCACCACGCAATTCCGTTGAGACGACACCGTATGAACTATGGTTTAGAGAAACCTAAGCTGTCGTTTCTTAAAAGTTTGGGGCTGCGACGCTTATGTGAAAAAGTTTCAGGCTGATAAGCTCGAACCCAAAGCGGATAAATGCATCTTCATAGAATACCCAAAACAGTTGGGTATACCTCCTATTTCAGATCTGGAAGCAAAAGTGATTTTTTCTAGAAACGGGTCCTTTCTCGAGGAAAAGTTTCTCTCGAAAGAATTGAGTGGGAGGATGGTGGAGACTTGATGAGGTTATTGAACTATCACTTCAACTAGTGTGTAGCAGGGCACAAGAAGTTGTTCCTGTGGCACCTACACCAATTGAAGTGGAAGCTTATGATAGTGATCATGAAACTTCGGATCAAGTCACTACCAAACCTCGTAGGACGACAAGGATGCGTACTACTTCAGAGCGGTACGTAATCCTGTCTTGGAAGTCATGTTGCTAGACAACAATGAACCTACGAGCTATGGAGAAGCGATGATGGGCCCGGATTCCGACGAATGGCTCGAGGCCATAAAATCCGAGAGAGGATCCATGTATAAAACAAAGTGTAGACTTTGGAAGAACTACTTGATGGTCGTAAGGCTGTTGGGTGCAGATGGATTTTAAAAGGAAGACAGACAATGATGGTAAGTGTCACCATTAAGAAAGCTCGACTTGTCGTTAAGATGTTTTCCGGCAAGTTCAAGGAGTTGACTGCGATGAGACTTTCTCACTCGTAGCGATGCTAAGAGTCTATTGGAATTATATTAGCAGTTACTGCATTATTTATAAAATCTTGCAGATAGGATGTCAAAACATTGTTTCCTCGACGATTTTCTTGAGGAAAGGTTGTATGTGATACAACCAGAAGGTTTTGTCAATCCTGAAAGATGCTAACAAGTATGCAAAGCTCCAGCAATCCTTCTAAGGATTGGAGTAAGCATCTCGGAGTTGGAATGTACGCTTTGATGAGATGATCAAAGATTTTGGGTTTTTACAAAGTTTATGTGAAACTTGTATTTCCAAAGAAGTGAGTGGGAGCACTATAGAATTTTTGATGAGTATATGTTGTTAACATATTGTTGATCAGAAATGATGTAGAATTTCTGGAAAGCCTGGGGTTATTTGAAAAGTGTTTTTCAATGGAAAACCTGGATTAAGCTACTTGAACATTGAGCATCAAGATCTATAAGGATAGATCAAAAACGCTCAATAGTACTTTCAAATGAATACATACCGTGACAAGATTTTGAAGGAGTTAAAAATAGATCAGCAAAGAAGGAGTTCTTGGCTGTGTTACAAGGTGTGAGTATTGAGTAAGACTCAAGACCTGACCACGGCAGAAGAGAGAGAAAGGACGAAGGTCGTCCCCTATGCTTTAGACGTAGGCTCTATAGTATGCTATGCTGTGTACCGCACCTGAAGTGTGCCTTGCCATGAGTCAGTCAAGGGGTACAAGAGTGATCTAGGAATGGATCACATGACAGCGGTCGAACTTATCCTTAGTATCTAGTGGACTAAGGAATTTTCTCGATTATGGAGGTGGTAAAAGAGTTCGTTGTAAAGGGTTACGTCGATGCAAACTTTGACACTAATCCGGATGACTCTGAGTAGTAAACCGGATTCGTATAGTAGAGCAGCTATTTGGAATAGCTCCAAGTAGCGCGTGGTAGCTGCATCTACAAGATGACATAGAGATTTGTAAAGCACACACGGATCTGGAAGGTTCAGACCCGTTGACTAAAAAAACCTCTCTCACAAGCGAGATATGAACGAACCCCATGGGTGTTGGATTCATTACAATCACATAGTGATGTGAACTAGATTATTGACTCTAGTGCAAGTCGGAGACTGTTGGAAATATGCCCTAGAGGCAATAATAAAATGGTTATTATTATATTTCCTTGTTCATGATAATTGTCTATTGTTCATGCTATAATTGTATTAACTGGAAACCGTAATACATGTGTGAATACATAGACCACAACATGTCCCTAGTAAGCCTCTAGTTGACTAGCTCATTGATCAATAGATGGTTATGGTTTCCTGACCATGGACATTGGATGTCATTGATAATGAGATCACATCATTAGGAGAATGATGTGATGGACAAGACCCAATCCTAAGCATAGCACAAGATCGTGTAGTTCCTTTGCTAAGAGCTTTTCTAATGTCAAGTATCATTTCCTTAGACCATGAGATTGTGCAACTCCCGGATACCGTAGGAATGCTTTGGGTGTACCAAACATCACAGCGTAACTGGGTGGCTATAAAGGTGCACTACAGGTATCTCCGAAAGTGTCTGTTGGGTTGGCACGAATCGAAACTGGGATTTGTCACTCCGTATGACGGAGAGGTATCTCTGGGCCCACTCGGTAATGCATCATCATAATGAGCTCAATGTGACTAAGGAGTTAGCCACGGGATCATGTGTTACGGTACAAGTAAAGTGACTTGCCGGTAACGAGATTGAACGAGGTATGGGGATACCGACGATCGAATCTCGGGCAAGTAACATACCGATTGACAAAGGGAATTGAATACGGGATTGATTGAATCCTCGACATCGTGGTTCATTCGATGAGATAATCGAGGAGCATGTGGGAGCCAACATGGGTATCCACATCCCGTTGTTGGTTATTGACCGGAGAGTCGTCTCGGTCATGTCTGCGTGTCTCCCGAACCCGTAGGGTCTACACACTTAAGGTTCGGTGACGCTAGGGTTGTAGAGATAATAGTATGCGGTAACCTGAAAGTTGTTCGGAGTCCCGGATGAGATCCCGCACGTCACGAGGAGTTCCGGAATGGTCCGGAGGTAAAGATTTATATATGGGAAGTCTTGTTTTGGTCGCCGAAAAAGTTTCGCGCATTATCGGTATTGTACCGGGAGTGCCGAAAGGGGTCCGGGAGTCCACCAAGGGGGTCCACCTACCCCGGGGGGGCACATGGGCTGTAGGGGTGTGCGCCTTGGCCTATATGTGCCAGGGGCACCAGCCCCAAGAGGCCCATGAGCCAAGAGATAAGGGAAAGGGAGAGTCCTAAAAGGGGAAGGCACCTCCTAGGTGCCTTGGGGAGGATGGACTCCTCCCTGGCCGCACCCTTCCTTGGAGGAAGGGCCAAGGCTGCGCCCCCCCCCCTCTCCCTTGGCCCTATATATAGTGGGGGGAAGGGAGGGCAGCAATACCCCAAGCCCTGGCGCCTCCCTCTCCCTCCCGTGACACATCTCCCTCCTTTTGCAGCGCTTGGCAAACCCCTGTTGGAATCCCGCTACTTCCACCACCACGCCGTCGTGCTGCTGGATCTCCATCAACCTCTCCTTCCCCCTTGCTGGATCAAGAAGGAGGAGACATTGCTGCTCCGTACGTGTGTTGAACGCGGAGGTGCCGTCCGTTCGGCGCTAGAATCATCGGTGATTTGGATCACGACGAGTACGACTCCATCAACCCCGTTCTCTTGAACGCTTCCGCTCGTGATCTACAAGGGTATGTAGATCCACTCCTCCCTCGTTGCTAGATGACTCCATAGATTGATCTTGGTGATGCATAGAAAATTTTGAATTATTGCTACGTTCCCCAACACTTATTACTTCCCAATGCCTTCCTCTAGGCCCAAATAATGGTGAAGTGTCATGTAGTTGACGTTCACATAACACCACTAGAGGATAGACAACATACATCTCATCAAAATATAGAACGAATACCAAATTCACATGACTACTAATAGCGAGACTTCTCCCATGTCCTCAGGAACAAACGTAACTACTCACAAAGCATATTCATGTTCATAATTAGAGGAGTATTAATATGCATATAGGATCTGAACATATGATCTTCCACCAAATAAACCAACTAGCATCAACTACAAGGAGTAATCAACACTACTAGCAACCTACAGGTACCAATCCCAGACTTAGAGACAAGAATTGGATACAAGAGATGAACTAGGGTTTGAGAGGACATGGTGCTGGTGAAGATGTTGATGGAGATTGCCTAACCCGATGAGAGGAGCGTTGGTGATGATGATTTCCCCCTCCCGGAGGGAAGTGTCCCCGACAGAACAGCTCTGCCGGAGCCCTAGATTGGTTCCGCCAAGGTTCCGCCTCGTGGCGGCGGAGTCTCGTCCCGAAAGCTTGCTTATGATTTTTCTTCAGACGAAAGACTTCATATAGCAGAAGATGGCCACCGGAGGGCCAACAGGGGGCCCACGAGGCAGGGGGGGCGCCCCCCCACCCTCGTGGACAGGTGGAGGCCCCCTGACGTATATTCTTCTTCTAGTATTTTTTACTATTTCCAAAAATAACTTTTGTGGAGTTTCAGGACTTTTGGAGTTGTGCAGAATAGGTCTCTAATATTTGCTCCTTTTCCAGCCCAGAATTCCAGCTGCCGGCATTCTCCCTCCTTATGTAAACCTTGTAAAATAAGAGAGAATAGGCATAAGTATTGTGACATAATGTGTAATAACAGCCCATAATGCAATAAATATCGATATAAAAGCATGATGCAAAATGGACGTATCAACTCCCCCAAGCTTAGACCTCGCTTGTCCTCAAGCGGAAGCCGATAACGATAAATATGTCCACATGTTTAGAGGTAGAGGTGTCGATAAAATAAAATACGGACATGAGGGCATCATGATTGTTCTCATAACAGCAACATATATGGATATTGTCATATGATTTCTTATGCTCAAGTAATAATCTATTCACAATACAAAGTACAAATCAGAAACTTTATTGAGAACTAACAAACTATAATCTCAGTCATTGAGGCAATTGCAATTTATCATAAGATCAGAAAGAGTCTATGTCAGAGCTTTCTAGCAAGTCCACATACTCAACTATCATTTAGTCTTTCATAATTGCTAACACTCACGCAATACTTGTGGTTACGGAGTTTTAATCAGACACAGAGAAAGATAGGGGCTTACAGTTTCGCCTCCCAACCTTTTACCTCAAGGGTAATGTCAACAATAATAACTCATGCTAACCCACATCCAAGTAGATATATATATCGGGATCTTTCCAACATCCTGTGCTTGCCAAAGGATAAAATGTAAAAAGGAAAGGTGAAGATCACCATGACTCCTGCATAAGGTAGAAGATAAACATAAAAGATAGGCCCTTCACAGAGGGAAGTAGAGGTTGCCATGCGCTTTCAGGGTTGGATGCACAAAATCTTAATGCGAAAGAACGTCACTTTATATTGCCACTTGTGATATGAACCTTTATTATGCAGTCCATCGCTTTTATTTCTTCCACATCACAAGATCGTATAAAGCTTATTTCCTCCACACCAATCAATCATACATTTTTAAAGAGCAACTTTTATTGCTTGCACCGATGACAACTTACTTGAAGGATCTTACTCAATCCATAGGTAGGTATGGTGGACTCTCATGGCAAAACTGGTTTAAGGGTTTTTTTAAGCACAAGTAGTATCTCTACTTGGTGCAAAGAATTTGGCTAGCATGAGGGGGAAAGGCAAGCTCAACATGTTGGATGATCCATGATAATATACTTTAACTCAGATATAAGAAAACATAACCCATTACGTTGTCTTCCTTGTCCAACATCAACTCTTTAGCATGTCATATTTTAATGAGTGCTCCCAATCATAAAAGATGTCAAAGATAGTATATTTATATGTGAAACCTCTCTTTCCTTATTACTTCCTATTAATTGCAACGATGACCAAAGCTATGTTTGCCAACTCTCAACAACTTTTAATCATCATACTCTTTCTATGTGAAGTCATTACTATCCATAAGATCAATATGATCTCTTTGTTTCTTTTTATTCTTTTCTCTTTCTTTTATTCCCTCAAGATCATAGCAAGATAATCAAGCCCTTGACTCAACACTAATATTTATTATATATAGCTCACGGACTCGATTACACAGAAAGATCATAAAGCAAAACTCAAAACTAGATCATACTAAAACTTTATTCTACTAGATCAAGATACTACTAATAGGATCGAACTAAGAAAAATAGTAAAGATAGGAGATGTGGTGATGATACGATACCGGGGCATCTCCCCCAAGCTTGGCGGTTGCCAAGGGGAGTGCCCATACCCATGTGATTATGTCTCCTTTTTCAGAAGTGGTGGTGATGGGGTTGTTGATGAAGTAGGCTTGTCGTCCATCTTCCAAGGCATGGGCTCACCATCATAGAAGGATGATCGAGTCTCCGGGATCCTTAAATCTGCAGCCAAACTCATTCTTTTGAATCTATATTCATACTCACAGTTTTGGTTTTGCAGGTCATAGATTTGAGCTTGGAGGTGCTCAATTTTCTCGTGGAGCTTGAAGATGGCTTCCCCAATGTCCTTGGCATCCAGCTTGTGGTTGTTGGTGAACTCCCTGATCATTATGTGATTGGTGTCAAGTCCACGCTCCACCATCTCCTCGCACTTGAAAACTTGTTGCTCCATTGCTTCAAGCCTTGTCTCCACGCTTCCGGTCCTCCATGGTCCCTCAACATCGCGGATGTGCAGCAACCCATCACGCATCTCAATGGTTTGCGGGTGTTGCAGCACCTCCGCGAGGTAGGGGTTGATGACCTTCTTGAAGAACTTGTCCTTGGGGGCGCTTGGAGACGTCATGATGATCTAGATCTGTCAGAGAAACAGCTCGAAACGAAAATAGAGGATATTTGCGTGATACGGGAGTCAAAACCTTCGAGAGATTATATGATGAATTTTTACCGACCAAAATACGTATCGTGCAAGAAAACGGAGTCCGGAGAGCACACGAGGTGCCCACGAGGCAGGGGGCGCGCCCTCGACCCTCGTGGAGCCCTCGTGTCCTTCCCGGACTGCTTCTTATTTTTCTATTTTTCTAAATATTCCAAAACGGAGAAAAATTGCCATTAGAACTGTTTTGGAGTCGGTTTGGTTACCATACCACATACCTATTCCTTTTAGGAGTCTGAAACGTTCCAGAAAGTATCCCTTATGTATTCCTCCGGGGTTACGGTTTCAATAACATTAGTTTCAACATTAATAGGATTACCTGAGATATAATGTTTAATTCTTTGACCGTTTACCACCTTCGGATTTGTGCCTTCGAAGTTGTTGATTTTTATGGCACCAGAACGATACACCTCCTCGATAACGTAAGAGCCTTCCCATTTAGAGAGAAGTTTTCCCGCAAAAAAATCTTAAACGAGAGTTGTATAGCAATACATAATCACCTACATTAAACTCACGCTTTTGTATCCTTCTGTCATGCCATCTTTTAACTTTTTCTTTAAACAACTTGCATTCTCATAGGCCTGGGCTCTCCATTCATCAAGTGAGCTAATGTCAAATAACCTCTTCTCACCGGCAAGTTTGAAATCATAATTGAGCTCTTTAATAGCCCAATGAGCCTTATGTTCTAGTTCGAGAGGTAAGTGACATGCTTTTCCATAAACCATTTTATACGGAGACATACCCATAGGATTTTTATATGCAGTTCTATAGGCCCATAATGCATCATCAAGTTTCTTGGACCAATTCTTTCTAGATCTATTAACAGTCTTTTGCAAAATTAATTTGAGCTCTTATTACTCAATTCTACTTGACCACTAGACTGTGGGTGATAAGGAGATGCAATTCTATGATTAACATCATACTTAGCAAGCATTTTACGGAAAGCGCCATGAATAAAATGTGAACCACCATCAGTCATTAAATATCTAGGGACTCCAAACCTCGGAAAAATAACTTCTTTAAGCATTTTAATAGAAGTGTTATGATCAGCACTACTAGTTGGAATAGCTTCTACCCACTTAGTAACGTAATCAACAGCAACTAAAATATGTGTGTATCCATTAGAGGCAGGAAAAGGTCCCATATAATCAAAGCCCCAAACATCAAATGGTTCAATAACAAGTGAATAGTTCATAGGCATTTCTTGACGTCTACTAATATTACCAATTCTTTGACATTCATCACAAGATAAGACAAACTTACGGGCATCCTTGAAGAGAGTAGGCCAATAAAAACCGGATTGCAATACCTTATGTGCAGTTCTATCTCCAGCGTGGTGTCCTCCATAAGCCTCGGAGTGACACTTGCGTAGGATCTGTTCCTGTTCATGCTCAGGTACACAACGTCTAATAACACCATCTACTCCTTCTTTATAAAGATGTGGGTCATCCCAAAAGTAATGTCTCAAATCATAGAAAAACTTTTTCTTTTGCTGGTATGTGAAACTAGGTGGTATAAATTTAGCAACAATGTAATTAGCATAATCAGCATACCATGGAGTAGTACGAGAAGCATTTATGACATTTAATTGTTCATCAGGAAAGCTATCATCAATAGGTAGTGGGTCATCAAGAACATTTTCTAACCTAGACAAGTTGTCTGCAACGGGGTTCTCAGCTCCCTTTCTATCAATAATATGCAAATCAAATTCTTGTAGCAAGAGAACCCATCTAATAAGTCTAGGTTTAGCATCTTTCTTTTCCATAAGATATTTAATAGCAGCATGATCAGTGTGAATAGTTACTTTAGAATCAACAATATAAGGTCTGAACTTATCACAAGCAAATACAACTGCTAAGAATTCTTTTTCAGTAGTAGCATAATTTCTCTGAGCATTGTCTAGAGTTTTACTAGCATATTGAATAACATTTAATTTCTTATCAACTCTTTGCCCTAGAACAGCACCTACAGCATAATCTCTAGCATCACACATAATTTCAAAGGGTAAATTCCAATCAGGAGGCTGAACAATAGGTGCAGAGATCAATGCTTTCTTAAGTATTTCAAATGCTTCTACACAATCATCATCAAAGACAAATGGTATATCTTTTTGTAATAAATTAGTCAGAGGCCGAGAAATTTTTGAGAAGTCCTTAATGAACCTCCTATAAAAACCGGCGTGACCAAGGAAACTTCTTATACCTTTGATGTCCTTAGGACATGGCATCTTTTCAATAGCATCAACCTTGGCTTTATCAACTTCAATACCTCTTTCAGAAACTTTATGCCCCAAGACAATACCTTCATTGACCATAAAGTGGCACTTCTCCCAATTCAAGACAAGATTAGTTTCTTCACATCTCTGCAAAACTCGATCAAGGTTGCTCAAGCAATCATCAAAAGAGGATCCATAAACGGAGAAATCGTCCATGAAAACCTCACAAATCTTTTCACAAAAGTCAGAGAATATAGCCATCATGCATCTTTGAAAGGTAGCAGGTGCATTACATAAACCAAAAGGCATACGTCTATAAGCAAAAGTACCGAAAGGGCAAGTAAAAGTGGTCTTTGATTGATGATCGGCTGACACAGGTATTTGAGAGAAACCAGAATAACCATCTAGAAAGCAAAAGTGTGTATGTTTGGATAATCTTTCTAGCATTTGATCGATAAAAGGTAAGGGGTAATGATCCTTTTTAGTAGCCTTATTTAATTTGCGGAAATCAATTACCATCCTATAACCTGTAATAATTCTTGGCGGAATCAATTCATCTTTATCATTAGGAACGACAGTAATACCTCCCTTCTTAGGGACACAATGGACAGGACTTACCCACTGACTATCAGCAACGGGATAAATTATACCTGCCTCAAGGAGCTTTAGTATTACCTTTCTTACCACTTCTTTCATCTTGGGATTCAGCCGTCGTTGATGATCACGAATTGGTTTGGCATCTTTCTCCAAATTTATTTTGTGTTGGCATAGAGTGGGGCTAATGCCCTTAAGATCATCAAGAGTATATCCAATAGCAGCACGATGCTTCTTCAGAGTTTTCAATAATCTCTCTTCTTCATGCTCTAAAAGGGTAGCACTAATAATAACAGGATATATCTTCTTTTCATCAAGATAAGCATATTTAAGAGTATCAGGTAAAGGTTCAAGCTCAAACACGGGGTCACCCTTGGGTGGAGGAGGATCCCCTAGGATTTCAACAGGCAAATTGTGTTTCAGGATAGGTTCCTGTTTAAAGAATACTTCATCAATTTCCCTTCTTTCATTCATAAACATATCATTTTCATGGTCTAGCAAATATTGTTCTAAAGGATCACTAGGAGGTACGGCGATAGAAGCAAGACCAATAATTTCATCCTT
This sequence comes from Triticum aestivum, assembly GCF_018294505.1. Lineage (NCBI taxonomy): Eukaryota > Viridiplantae > Streptophyta > Magnoliopsida > Poales > Poaceae > Triticum > Triticum aestivum. Next base: position 95,832,446 of record NC_057814.1, on the reverse strand, counting down.
ACTAGGCAATTCCTCTTCACGGTGTTGTCTAATAAATTTAGAGAAATTAGACTCATGATACATATCATCCAAGCCAATAGTAACGACATCCTTTTCGCAGTCTATCCTAGCATTAACTGTGTTCAAGAAGGGTCTACCAAAAATAATGGGACAAAAGCTATCTTGTGGGGAACCAAGAACAAGAAAATCAGCATGATGTTTAGTTTTCCCACACAAGACTTCAACATCTAACAATTCCCATGGGTGAAATAGTATCTCTATTGGCAAGTTTAATTGTGACATCAATATCTTCTAACTCAGTAGGTGCAATATCATGCATAATTTCTTTGTATAAGTCAACAGGTATTGCACTAGCACTAGAACCCATATCACATAAGCCATCATAACAATGATCTCCTATTTTAACAAAAATAACAGGCATGCCTACCACAGGTCTATGTTTATCTTTAGCACAAGGTTTGGCAATTCTAGCAGTTTCATCACGGAAATGAATAACATGCCCATCAATATTATCAGACAAGAGATCTTTAACAATAGCAATATTAGGTTCTACTTTAACTTGCTCAGGAGGTGTATAAGTTCTAATATTGCTTTTACGAACCACAGTTGAAGTTTTAGCATGATCCTTTATTCTAACAGGGAAAGGTGGTTTCTCAACATAAGCAGTAGGAACAATAGGATCGCTATAAGTGATAATCTTTTCTTCAACTTTAATAGGTGCAGCTAGTTTTACTTCTATGGGAGGATGATATTTAAACCACTTCTCCTTAGGGAGATCAATATGAGCAGCAAAAGATTCACAAAAGGAAGCTACTATCTCAGAGTCAAGTCCATATTTAGTGCTAAATTTACGGAAAACATCGGTATCCATAAAAGATTTAACACAATCAAACTTAGGTGTCATACCTGACTCCTTACCTTTGTCGAGATCCCAATCTTCAGAGTTGCGTTTAATTTTTTCCAATAAATCCCATTTGAATTCAATAGTCTTCATCATCAAAGAGCCAGCACAAGAAGTATCGAGCATGGTGCGATTGTTATCAGAAAGCCGAGCATAAAACTTTGAATAATTATTTATCTTGGGAGCTCATGATTGGGGCATGAATATAACATTGATTTAAGCCTCCCCCAAGCTTGAGAGATGCTCTCTCCTTCGCGAGGCCAGAAATTATATATAGAATTGCGATCACGATGAACAAGATGCATAGGATAAAACTTCTGATGAAATTCCAATTTCAATCGTTTGTAGTTCCATGATCCCATATCATCACATAGCCTATACCATGTCAATGCATCTCCCTTCAAAGATAAAGGGAAGACCTTCTTCTTAATAACATCATCGGGTATACCTGCAAGCTTAAATAATCCACAAACTTCATCCACATATATTAGGTGCTCATCAGGATGCATTGTTCCATCTCCTGCATAAGGATTAGCTAGCAGTTTTTCTAACATACCCGAAGGAATTTCAAATTAGACATTTTCATTTTCAGTAGGTTCAGTAGGTTGAGGAGCAACTCTTTGCTCTACTGGTCGGGGTGAAGATACCCCGAACAAGCCCCTCAGAGGATTACTTTCCATAGTAACAAGTGACAGTAAATTTCAGCACACTATATAAATTTTTCCTTACCAAATTCCACCTACCAAAGGCGCTTCACTCCACGGCAACGGCGCTAGAAAAGAGTCTTGATGACCCACAAGTATAGGGGATCTATCGTAGTCCTTTTGATAAGTAAGAGTGTCGAACCCAACGAGGAGCAGAAGGAAATGCTAAGTGGTTTTCAGCAAGGTATTCTCTACAAGCACTGAAATTATAGGTAACAGATAGTTTTGTGATAGGATAATTGGTAACAAGCAACAAGTAACAAAAGTAAATAAAGTGCAGCAAGGTGGCCCAATCCTTTTTGTAGCAAAGGAAAAGCCTGGAAAAACTCTTATATAGAGAAAAGCGCTCCCGAGGACACATGGGAATTATCGTCAAGCTAGTTTTCATCACGTTCATATGATTCGCGTTCAGTACTTTGATAATTTGATATGTGGGTGGACCGGTGCTTGGGTGCTGCCCTTACTTGGACAAGCATCCCACTTATGATTAACCTCTATTGCAAGCATCCGCAACTACAACAAAAGTATTAAGGTAAACCTAACCATAGCATGAAACATATGGATCCAAATCAGCCCCTTACGAAGCAACGCATAAACTAGGGTTTAAGCTTCTGTCACTCTAGCAACCCATCATCTACTTATTACTTCTTAATGCCTTCTTCTAGGCCCAAACAATGGTGAAGTGTTATGTAGTCGACGTTCACATAACACCACTAGAGGATAGACAACATACATCTCATCAAAATATCGAACGAATACCAAATTCGACTACTAATAGCGAGACTTCTCCCATGTCCTCAGGAACAAACGTAACTACTCACAAAGCATATTCATGTTCATAATCAGAGGAGTATTAATATGCATATAGGATCTGAACATATGATCTTCCACCAAATAAACCAACTAGCATCAACTACAAGGAGTAATCAACACTACTAGCAACCTACAGGTACTAATCCCAGACTTAGAGACAAGAATTGGATACAAGAGGTGAACTAGGGTTTGAGAGGAGATGGTGCTGGTGAAGTTGTTGATGGAGATTGCCCTCTCCCGATGAGAGGAGCGTTGGTGATGACGATGGCGATGATTTCCCCCTCCCGGAGGGAAGTGTCCCCGGCAGAACAGCTCTGCCGGAGCCCTAGATTGGTTCCGCCAAGGTTCCGCCTCGTGGCGGCGGAGTCTCGTCCCGAAAGCTTGCTTATGATTTTTCTTCGGACGAAAGACTTCATATAGCAGAAGATGGCCACCAGAGGGCCAACAGGGGGCCCACGAGGCAGGGGGCGCGCCCCCCACACTCGTGGACAGGTGGAGGCCCCCCTGACGTAGATTCTTCTTCTTCTAGTATTTTTTATTATTTCCAAAAATAACTTTCGTGGAGTTTCAGGACTTTTGGAGTTGTGCAGCATAGGTCTCTAATATTTGCTCCTTTTCCAGCCCAGAATTCCAGCTGCCGGCATTCTCCCTCCTTATGTAAACCTTGTAAAATAAGAGAGAATAGGCATAAGTATTGTGACATAATGTGTAATAACAACCCATAATGCAATAAATATCGATATAAAAGCATGATGCAAAATGGACGTATCAACTCCCCCAAGCTTAGACCTTGCTTGTCCCCAAGCGGACGCCGATAACGATAAATATGTCCACATGTTTAGAGGTAGAGGTGTCGATAAAATAAAATACGGACATGAGGGCATCATGATTGTTCTCATAACAGCAACATATATGGATAATGTCATATGATTTCTTATGCTCAAGTAATAATCTATTCACAATACAAAGTACGAATCAGAAACTTTATTGAGAACTAACAAACTATAATCTCAGTCATTGAGGCAATTGCAATTTATCATAGCATCAGAAAACGTCTATGTCAGAGCTTTCTAGCAAGTCCACATACTCAACTATCATTTAGTCTTTCATCATTGCTAACACTCACGCAATACTTGTGGTTACGGAGTTTTAATCAGACACAGAGAAAGATAGGGGCCTATAGTTTTGCCTCCCAACCTTTTACCTCAAGGGTAATTGTTGTTCCGGAGAACGGTGTTTTAGTCATCTTGCCCAAGAGGCATGGTTCGCAAGCATCAAGTGATTCATAATCAAGTGATTCCAAAAGCACATCAGCGTGGAGTTTCTTCTTGCGCTTTACACCAATATGACCTAAACGGCAGTGCCACAAATAAGTTGCACTATCATTATTAACTTTGCATCTTTTGGCTTCAATATTATGAATATGTGTATCACTACGATCGAGATCCAACGAACTATTTTCATTGGGTGTGTAACCATATAAGGTTTTATTCATGTAAACAGAACAACAATTATTCTCTAACTTAAATGAATAACCGTATTGCAATAAACATGATCAAATCATATTCATGCTCAACGCAAACACCAAATAACACTTATTTAGGTTCAACACTAATCCCGAAAGTATAAGGAGTGTGCGATGATGATCATATCAATCTTGGAACCACTTCCAACACACATCGTCACTTCACCCTTAACTAGTCTCTGTTCATTCTGTAACTCCTGTTTCGAGTTACTAATTTTTAGCAACCGAACAAGTATCAAATACCCAGGGGCTACTATAAACACTAGTAAGGTACACATCAATAACATGTATATCAAATATAGCTTGTTCATTTTGCCATCCTTCTTATCCGCCAAATACTTGGGGTGGTTCCGCTTCTAGTGACCAGTCCCTTTGCAGTAGAAGCACTTAGTCTCAGGCTTAGGTCCAAACTTGGGCTTCTTCACTTGAGCAGCAACTTGCTTGCCAATCTTCTTGAAGTTCCCCTTCTTCCCTTTGTCCTTTCTCTTGAAACTAGTGGTCTTGTCAACCATCAACACTTGATGTTTTTCTTGATTTCTACCTTCGCCGATTTTAGCATCGCGAAGAGCTTGGGAATTGTTTCCGTCATCCCTTGCATATTATAGTTCATCACGAAGTTCTACTAACTTGGTGATGGTGACTAGAGAATTCTGTCAATCACTATTTTATCTGAAAGATTAACTCCCACTTGATTCAAGCGATTGTAGTACCCAGACAATCTGAGCACATGCTCACTGCTTGAGCTATTCTCCTCAGTCTTTTAGCTATAGAACTTGTTGGAGACTTCATATCTCTCAACTTGGGTATTTGCTTGAAATATTAACTTCAACTCCTGGAACATCTCATATGGTCCATGACGTTCAAAACGTCTTTGAAGTCCCGATTCTAAGCCGTTAAGCATGGTGCACTAAATGTTGGGGATCGTTGCAGAATTTTAAAATTTTCTACGCATCACCAAGATCCATCTGTGGAGTTTACTAGCAACGAGGGGAAAGGAGTGCATCTACATACCCTTGTAGATCGCGAGCGGAAGCGTTCAAGTGAACGGGGTTGATGGAGTCGTACTCGTCGTGATCCAAATCACCGATGACCGAGCGCCGAACGGATGGCACCTCCGCGTTCAACACACGTACGGAGCAGCGATGTCTCCTCCTTCTTGATCCAGCAAGGGGGAAGGAGAGGTTGATGGAGATCCAGCAGCACGACGGCGTGGTGGTGGAAGTAGCGGGGATCCCGACAGGGCTTCGCCAAGCGCAAGCGGGAGGGAGAGGTGTCACGGGAGGGAGAGGGAGGCGCCAGGGGCTAGGGTACTGCTGCCCTCCCTCCCCCCCACTATATATAGGGGTCCCGGGGGGCGCCGGCCCCCTGGAGATCCCATCTGAGGGGGGGCGGCGGCCAAGGGGGGTGGCTTGCCCCCCAAGCCAAGTGGGGCGCCCCCACCCCTAGGGTTTCCAACCCTAGGCGCAGGGGGAGGCCCAAGGGGGGCGCCCCAGCCCAATAGGGGCTGGTTCCCCTCCCAATTCAGCCCATGGGGCCCTCCGGGACAGGTGGCCCCAGCCGGTGGACCCCCGGGACCCTTCCGGTGGTCCCGGTACAATACCGATAACCCCCGAAACTTTCCCGGTGGCCGAAACTGGACTTCCTATATATAATTCTTTACCTCCGGACCATTCCGGAACTCCTCGTGACGTCCAGGATCTCATCCGGGACTCCGAAAAACTTTCGGGTTTCCGCATACTAATATCTCTACAACCCTAGCGTCACCGAACCTTAAGTGTGTAGACCCTACGGGTTCGGGAGACATGCAGACATGACCGAGACGCCTCTCCGGTCAATAACCAACAGCGGGATCTGGATACCCATGTTGGCTCCTACATGTTCCACGATGATCTCATCGGATGAACCACGATGTCGAGGATTCAATCAATCCTGTATACAATTCCCTTTGTCAATCGGTACGTTACTTGCCCGAGATTCGATCGTCGGTATCCCAATACCTTGTTCAATCTCGTTACCGGCAAGTCACTTTACTCGTACCGTAATGCATGATCCCGTGGCTAACTCCTTAGTCACATTGAGCTCATCATGATGATGCATTACCGAGTGGGCCCAGAGATACCTCTCCGTCATACGGAGTGACAAATCCCAGTCTCGATCCGTGCCAACCCAACAGACACTTTCGGAGATACCCGTAGTGCACCTTTATAGTCACCCAGTTACGTTGTGACGTTTGGTACACCCAAAGCACTCCTACGGTATCCGGGAGTTGCACGATCTCATGGTCTAAGGAAATGATACTTGACATTGGAAAAGCTCTAGCAAACGAACTACACGATCTTTTGTGCTATGCTTAGAATTGGGTCTTGTCCATCACATCATTCTCCTAATGATGTGATCTCGTTATCAATGACATCCAATGTCCATAGTCAGGAAACCATGACTATCTGTTGATCAACGAGCTAGTCAACTAGAGGCTTACTAGGGACATGTTGTGGTCTATGTGTTCACACATGTATTAAGATTTCCGAATAACACAATTATAGCATGAACAATATACCATTATCATGAACAAGGAAATATAATAATAACCATTTTATTATTGCCTCTAGGGCATATTTCCAACAGTCTCCCACTTGCACTAGAGTCAATAATCTAGTTACATTGTGATGAATCGAACACCCATAGAGTTCTAGTGTTGATCATGTTTTGCTCTAGGGAGAGGTTTAGTCGACGGATCTGCTACATTCAGGTCCGTATGTACTTTACAAATATCTATGTCTCCATTCTGAACACTTTCACGAATGGAGTTGAAGCGACGCTTGATATGCCTGGTCTTCCTGTGAAACCTGGGCTCCTTGGCAAGGGCAATAGCTCCAGTGTTGTCACAGAAGAGAGTCATCGGGCCCGATGCATTGGGAATCACCCCTAGGTCAGTAATGAACTCCTTCATCCAGATTGCTTCTTGCGCTGCCTCTGAGGCCGCCATGTACTCCGCTTCACATGTAGATCCCGCCACGACGCTTTGCTTGCAACTGCACCAGCTTACTGCCCCTCCATTCAAAATATACACGTATCCAGTTTGTGACTTCGAGTCATCCAGATCTGTGTCGAAGCTAGCATCGACGTAACCTTTTACGACGAGCTCTTCGTCACCTCCATAAACGAGAAACATATCCTTAGTCCTTTTCAGGTACTTCAGGATATTCTTGACCGCTGTCCACTGTTCCATGCCAGGATTACTTTGGTACCTTCCTACCAAACTTACGGCAAGGTTTACATCAGGTCTGGTACACAGCATGGCATACATAATAGACCCTATGGCAGAGGCATAGGGGATGACACTCATCTTTTCTCTATCTTCTGCCGTGGTCGGGCATTGAGCCGTGCTCAATTGCACACCTTGCAATACAGGCAAGAACCCCTTCTTGGACTGATCCATATTGAACTTCTTCAATATCTTGTCAAGGTAGATACTCTGTGAAAGACCAATGAGGCGTCTTGATCTATCTCTATAGATCTTGATGCCTAATATATAAGCAGCTTCTCCAAGGTCCTTCATTGAAAAACACTTATTAAAGTAGGCCTTTATACTTTCCAAGAATTCTATATCATTTCCCATCAATAGTATGTCATCCACATATAATATGAGAAATGCTACAGAGCTCCCACTCACTTTCTTGTAAACACAGGCTTCTCCATAAGTCTGTGTAAACCCAAACGCTTTGATCATCTCATCAAATCGAATGTTCCTACTCCGAGATGCTTGCACCCAGCCCATAGATGGAGCGCTGGAGCTTGCATACCTTGTTAGCATTCTTAGGATCGACAAAACCTTCCGGCTGCATCATATACAATTCTTCCTTAAGAAAGCCGTTAAGGAATGCCGTTTTGACGTCCATCTGCCATATCTCATAATCATAGTATGTGGCAATTGCTAACATGATTCGGACGGACTTTAGCTTCGCTACGGGTGAGAAAGTCTTCAACCCCTTGAACTTGTCGATAACCCTTAGCGACAAGTCGAGCTTTATAGATGGTAACATTACCATCCGCGCCCGTCTTCTTCTTAAAGATCCATTTGTTTTCTATCGCTCGCCGATCATCGGGCAAGTCTGTCAAAGTCCACACTTTGTTTTCATACATGGATCCTATCTCGGATTGCATGGCTTCAAGCCATTTGTTGGAATCCGGGCCCGCCATCGCTTCTTCATAGTTCGAAGGTTCACCGTTGTCTAACAACATGATTTCCAGGACAGGGTTGCCGTACCACTCTGGTGTGGAACGTGTACTTGTGTACCTACGAAGTTCAGCAGTAACTTGATCCGAAGCTTCATGATCATCATCATTAACTTCCTCCCCAGTCGGTGTAGGCACCACAGGAACATCTTCCCGCGCTGTGCTACTTTCCGGTTCGGAAGGGGTGACTATCACCTCATCAAGTTCCACTTTCCTCCCACTCACTTCTTTCGAGAGAAACTCTTTCTCCAGAAAGGACCCGTTCTTGGGAACAAAGGTCTTGCCTTCGGATCTGAGGTAGAAGGTATACCCAATGGTTTCCTTAGGGTATCCTATGAAGACACATTTTTCAGACTTGGGTTCGAGCTTTTCAGGTTGAAGTTTCTTGACATAAGCATCGCATCCCCAAACTTTTAGAAACGACAGCTTAGGTTTCTTCCCAAACCATAATTCATACGGTGTCGTCTCAACGGATTTCGACGGAGCCCTATTTAAAGTGAATGCGGCAGTCTCTAAAGCATAGCCCAAAATGAGAGCGGTAGATCGGTAAGAGACATCATAGATCGCACCATATCCAATAGAGTGCGATTACGATGTTCGGACACACCATTTTGCTGAGGTGTTCCAGGCGGCGTGAGTTGTGAAACTATTCCACATTTCCTTAAGTGTGTGCCAAATTCGTGACTTAAATATTCCCCTCCACGATCTGATCGTAGGAACTTTATTTTCCTGTCACGTTGATTCTCAACCTCACTCTGAAATTCCTTGAACTTTTCAAAGGTTTCAGACTTGTGTTTCATTAGGTAGACATACCCATATCTACTTAAGTCATCAGTGAGAGTGAGAACATAATGATAGCCACCACGAGCCTCAACACTCATTGGACCGCACACATCAGTATGTATGATTTCCAATAAGTTGGTTGCTCGCTCCATCGTTCCGGAGAACGGAGTCTTGGTCATCTTACCCATGAGGCATGGTTCGCACGTGTCAAATGATTCGTAATCAATAGACTCCAAAAGTCCATCTGCATGGAGCTTCTTCATGCGCTTGACACCAATGTGACCAAGGCGGCAGTGCCACAAGTATGTGGGACTATCGTTATCAACTTTACATCTTTTGGTATTCACACTATGAATATGTGTAACATCACGTTCGAGATTCATTAAGAATAAACCATTGACCAGCGGGGCATGACCATAAAACATATCTCTCATATAAATAGAACAACCATTATTCTCGGATTTAAATGAGTAGCCATCTCGCATTAAACGAGATCCAGATACAATGTTCATGCTCAAAGCTGGCACTAAATAACAATTATTGAGGTTTAAAACTAATCCCGTAGGTAAATGCAGAGGTAGCGTGCCGACGGCGATCACATCGACCTTGGAACCATTCCCGACGCGCATCATCACCTCGTCCTTCGCCATGATCATCTTCGTCACCGGCACGACACCATGATCTCCATCATCATGATCTCCATCATCGTGTCTTCATGAAGTTGTCACGCCAACGATTACTTCTACTTCTATGGCTAACGTGTTTAGCAATAAAGTAAAGTAATTTACATGGTGTTATTCAATGACACGCAGGTCATACAAAAAATAAAGACAACTCCTATGGCTCCTACCGGTTGTCATACTCATCGACATGCAAGTCGTGATTCCTATTACAAGAACATGATCAATCTCATACATCACATATATCTCATTCATCACATCCTTTTGGCCATATCACATCACAAGGCACATGCTGCAAAAACAAGTTAGACGTCCTCTAATTGTTGTTGCAAGTTTTTATGTGGCTTCTATAGGTTTCTAGCAAGAACGTTTCTTACCTACGTAAAACCACAACGTGATATGCCAATTTCTATTTACCCTTCATAAGGACCCTTTTCATCAAATCCGTTCCGACTAAAGTGGGAGAGACAGACACCCGCTAGCCACCTTATGCAACTAGTGCATGTCAGTCGGTGGAACCTGTCTCACGTAAGCGTACGTGTAAGGTCGGTCCGGGCCGCTTCATCCCACAATACCACTAAAACAAGATAAGACTAGTAGTGGCAAGAAAAATTGACAACATCTACGCCCACAACTGCTTTGTGTTCTACTCGTGCATAGTAACTACGCATAGGCCTGGCTCATGATGCCACTGTTGGGGATCGTTGCAGAATTTTAAAATTTTCTATGCATCACCAAGATCCATCTATGGAGTTTACTAGCAACGAGGGGAAAGGAGTGCATCTACATACCCTTGTAGATCGCGAGCGGAAGCGTTCAAGTGAACGGGGTTGATGGAGTCGTACTCGTCGTGATCCAAATCACCGATGACCGAGCGCCGAACGGACGGCACCTCCGCGTTCAACACACGTACGGAGCAGCGACGTCTCCTCCTTCTTGATCCAGCAAGAGGGAAGGAGAGGTTGATGGAGATCCAGCAGCGCGACGGCACGGTGGTGGAAGTAGCGGGGATCCCGGCAGGGCTTCGCCAAGCGCAAGCGGGAGGGAGAGGTGTCACGGGAGGGAGAGGGAGGCGCCAGGGGCTAGGGTACTGCTGCCCTCCCTCCCCCCCCCCCCCACTATATATAGGGGTCCCGGGGGGGCGCCGGCCCCCTGGAGATCCCATCTGAGGGGGGGCGGCTGCCAAGGGGGGTGGCTTGCCCCCCAAGCCAAGTGGGGCGCCCCCCACCCCTAGGGTTTCCAACCCTAGGCGCAGGGGGAGGCCCAAGGGGGCCGCCCCAGCCCACTAGGGGCTGGTTCCCCTCCCACTTCAGCCCATGGGCCCCTCCGGGACAAGTGGCCCCACCCGGTGGACCCCCGGGAAACTTCCGGTGGTCCCGGTACAATACCGATAACCCCCGAAACTTTCCCGGTGGCCGAAACTGGACTTCCTATATATAATTCTTTACCTCCGGACCATTCCGGAACTCCTCGTGACGTCCGGGATCTCATCCGGGACTCCGAACAACTTTCGGGTTTCCGCATACTAATATCTCTACAACCCTAGTGTCACCGAACCTTAAGTGTGTAGACCCTACGGGTTCGGGAGACATGCAGACATGACCGAGACGCCTCTCCGGTCAATAACCAACAGCGGGATCTGGATACCCATGTTGGCTCCTACATGTCCACGATGATCTCATCGGACGAACCACGATGTCGAGGATTCAATCAATCCCATATACAATTCCCTTTGTCAATCGGTACATTACTTGCCCGAGATTCGATCGTCGGTATCCCAATACCTTGTTCAATCTCGTTACCGGCAAGTCACTTTACTCGTACCGTAATGCATGATCCCGTGGCTAACTCCTTAGTCACATTGAGCTCATCATGATGATGCATTACCGAGTGGGCCCAGAGATACCTCTCCGTCATACGAAATGACAAATCCCAGTCTCGATCTGTGCCAACCCAACAGACACTTTCGGAGATACCCGTAGTGCACCTTTATAGTCACCCAGTTATGTTGTGACGTTTGGTACACCCAAAGCACTCCTACGGTATCCGGGAGTTGCACGATCTCATGGTCTAAGGAAATGATACTTGACATTGGAAAAGCTCTAGCAAACGAACTACACGATCTTTTGTGCTATGCTTAGAATTGGGTCTTGTCCATCACATCATTCTCCTAATGATGTGATCCCGTTATCAATGACATCCAATGTCCATAGTCAGGAAACCATGACTATCTGTTGATCAACGAGCTAGTCAACTAGAGGCTTACTAGGGACATGTTGTGGTCTATGTGTTCACACATGTATTACGATTTCCGAATAACACAATTATAGCATGAACAATATACCATTATCATGAACAAGGAAATATAATAATAACCATTTTATTATTGCCTCTAGGGCATATTTCCAACACTAAACTATCAAGTAGTCATCATATTGAGCTAGCCAAACATTCATAACGTCTGCATCTGCTCCTGCAATAGGTCTGTCACCTAGCGGTGCATCAAGGACATAATTCTTCTGTGCAGCAATGAGGATAATCCTCAGATCACGGATCCAATCCGTATCATTGCTATTAACATCTTTCAACTTAGTTTTCTCTAGGAACATATCAAAAATAAAACAGGGGAGCTAAACGCGAGCAATTGATCTACAACATAGATATGCTAATACTACCAGGACTAAGTTCATGATAAATTAAAGTTCAATTAATCATATTACTTAGGAACTCCCACTTAGATAGACATCCCTCTAATCATCTAAGTGATCACGTGATCCAAATCAACTAAACCATGTCCGATCATCACGTGAGATGGAGTAGTTTCAATGGTGAACATCATTTATGTTGATCATATCTACTATATGATTCATGCTCGACCTTTCGGTCTCAGTGTTCCGAGGCCATATCTGTTATATGCTAGGCTCGTCAAGTTTAACCTGAGTATTCCGCGTGTGCAACTGTTTTGCACCCATTGTATTTGAACGTAGAGCCTATCACACCCGATCATCACGTGGTGTCTCAGCACGAAGAACTTTCGCAACGGTGCATACTCAAGGAGAACACTTATAACTTGATAATTTAGTGAGAGATCATCTTATAATGCTACCGTCAATCAAAGCAAGATAAGATGCATAAAAGATAAACATCACATGCAATCAATATAAGTGATATGATATGGCCATCATCATCTTGTGCTTGTGATCTCCATCTCCGAAGCACCGTCATGATCACCATCATCACCGGCGCGACATCTTGATCTCCATCGTAGCATCGTTGTCGTCTCGCCAACTTATGCTTCTACGACTATCGCTACCGCTTAGTGATAAAGTAAACACTATTGGAATCAGCTAATTTGCCATCTGCCAGCTCTTTGCCGTCTGCTAGCTGACGGCAAAGAAGCTCTTTGCCATCAGCTACCCAAAAGCAGACGGCAAAGAAATGGCAGACGGCAAAGAAGCTCTTTGCCATCTGCGAGCTCTTTGCCGTCAGCCAGCAGACGGCAAAGAATCTTTGCCGTCCGCTGGCAGACGGCAAAGAGAGAGGTGGCCCCCACCCTCCGCCCGTTTGGGAAAACTTAACGGCCCACCTCTTTGCCGTCTGCCAGCAGACGGCAAAGAGGCAAAAGGGCGGACGACAAAGAGAGGCGGACGGCAAAGAGGGCACTACCTAACGGCCCGTACCCCCCCCACCCGTTACTCTATTCTCTCCTCGCCATTCTCTCCTCGCCGAGCCCCGCCGCCGCCCGCCGTGCGCCGCCGCCCCCACCACTCGCCGTCGCCCCGGGGCCCCGCCGCCCCACCGCCCGTCGCCCCCGCCGCCCGTCACCCACCGTCGCCCCACCACCCGTCGCCCCCGCCGCCCCGTCGCCCCCGCCGCCCCGTCGCCCCACCGCCCCGGCTCTCCGCCGCCCCGGGGCCCTGCCGCCCCACCGCCCCGGCCCCCCGCCGCCCTGGCGCCGCCCTCCCCCCCCCCCCGCGCCCCGGCCCCCCGCCGCCCCGCGCCCCACCGCCCCGGGCCCGGCCGCCCGCCGCCCCAGGCCGCCCCCGCGCCCCGGCCACCTCCTCCACCGCCCCGCCCCCTCCTCCACCGGCCTCCTCCTCCACCGGCCCTGCCCCAGGTGAGCCCCCCTCCTTTTTTCTGTTTTTTTCTGTTTTTTTTCTTTTTAGTTTTAGTTTTAGTTTAGATTTAGTTTTAATTGTAGTTTTAGGTTTAGTTTTAGTTTAGTTTTAGTTTTAGGTTTAGTTTTTGGTTTAGTTTAGTTTGAGGAAAGAAGAAGAAGAAGAGAAAAAGAGGAGAGGAGGAGAAGAAGAAGAGGAAAAAGGAAAGGAAGAAGAAGAAGAGGAGGAGGAGAAGAAAAAAGAAGAAGAGGAAGAAGAAGAAGAAGAAAAAAGAGGAGAGGAGGAGAAGAAGAAGAGGAAAAAGGAAAGGAAGAAGAAGAGGAGGAGGAGGAGGAGGAGAAAAAAGAAGAAGAGGAAGAAGAAGAAGAAAAAAAAAGAGGAGAGGAGGAGAAGAAGAAGAGGAAAAAGGAAAGGAAGAAGAAGAAGAGGAGGAGGAGAAGAAAAAAGAAGAAGAGGAAGAAGAAGAAGAAAAAAGAGGAGAGGAGGAGAAGAAGAAGAGGAAAAAGGAAAGGAGGAAGAAGAAGAAGAAGAAGAAGAAGAAGAAGAAGAAGAAGAAGAAGAAGAAGAAGAAGAAGAAGAAGAAGAAGAAGAAGAAGAAGAAGGAAAAAAAGGAAGAAAAGGAAGAAAGGAAGAATAGGAAGAAGAAGAAAAGGAAAAAAGAGGAAAAAACCCCGACCCGACACGGCACCCCGACCCCGACCCGGCACCCCGACACGACACCCCGACCCCGACACCCCGACCCCGACCCCGACCCGGCACCCCGACACGACACCCCGACCCCTAGACCCCGACCCCGACACCCCGACCCCGACCCCGACCCCGACACCCCGACCCCGAGCCTGACCCGACACCCCGACCCTGACACCGACACGGCACCCCGACCCCGACCCGGCACCCCGACCCCGACACCCCGACCCCGGGCCTGACCCGACACCCCGACCCCGACACCGACACGGCACCCCGACCCCGACCCGGCACCCCGACCCGACACCCCGACCCCGAGACCCCGACCCCGACACCGACATGACACCCCGACACCGACACCCTGACACCACACCCACCCTTACCCCGACACCGACACGGCACCCCGACCCCGACCCGGCACCCCGACCCCGAGACGGCACCCCGACCCGACACCCCGACCCGACACCCCGACCCGGCACCCCGACCCGACACCCCGACCCCGAGACCCCGACCCCGAGCCTGACCCGACACCCCGACCCCGACACCGACACGGCTCCCCGACCCCGACCCGGCACCCCGACCCGACACCCCGACCCCGAGACCCCGACCCCGACCTCGACCCCGACACCCCGACCCCGAGCCTGACCCGACACCCCGACCACGACACCGACACGGCACCCCGACCCCGACCTGGCACCCCGACCCGACACCCCGACCCCGAGACCCCGACCCCGACGCGGCACCCCGAGACCGACACGACACCCCGACCCCCGACACCTCCCGAAAAGGTGTTCTCCAGAAGCCGACGGGGTCATATATTTGTGAATTATTAGTTAGGTCATATATCTTTCGATTTTGTTATGAAAAACATCATATATAATTGTGTTGATCGGGTAGTTTTAAATGTGCAGTTGTTTCATCGCTGCGAGGTTTGGTGTTCGACGACCTCGCCGTGCGTTTGACGAGCTCTGCCCCTTCGTTCGTGGGTGAGCACAAACTTGATAGCTAGCTATATATGTGTCTTGAATCATCAGTATGCGTAACCAATATGTGTCTCCCGTTCGAAAGCGTCATAGTTATAAATATGCATGCATTTGCATATTTATAACCTTGATTCTTTCGAATTGTCCAACGCTATCCATGGACAGCCCGAGTATGTTTAGATTGGGTTCGTTTTCCCATATGCTTTGCTCCGGATCCGACGCATAAATTTCGTCAGTGCCTCCCCTGTTGTTCTCCGGATACACATCCTCTCTGTTTATTGCAGAGACGTGTATCAGGAGAACAGCGGGGAGGTGCTGCCGAAATTTTGCGTAGGATCCGGAGCATAGCATGGGAAAATGAACCCAATCTAAACATACTCGGGTGGGATTAGGACCTATCATTACCTATTAGAGTGTAGGTTGCATGGACGTAATAAAATTGACAAAGTAGATCAACTGGTGAATATATATACATGGTGAATTATATATATATATATATTCGTTGTGTGTCTAGTAGCTCTGAAAGTCAAGATGAGTGATCGTGCGTGGATGTACACCGGTCACACTGGTCAGAACAAATGGAGCACTGAATGGTTCACAAAAACCAAGGGGTTTGTGCGAGCCGCATTTGCAAATGGCCAGAGGAAAACCTGGTGCCCCTGTTTACGGTGCGGCAATTGGGAAAAGAGGACAGAGGCTGAAATGGGCAAACACCTGCAGAAGAGTGGTTTTACGCCCGATTATACGGTGTGGACATTTCATGGTGAGTCTTCCCAACGTGACCGAGCTGAGGTGGATCGTCGTCGCACCGACGAGCATGGTACCGGGATGGAAAACATGGTGCAAGACTTTGATGATGCTCGGGATTCGGACGAGGAGATGGAGGAATATGCAAAGGCCTTCAATGAAATGTTGGAGTCTTCAAAACGTCCGCTCCATGAGCACACCGAGCTTTGTCAGTTGGATGCCATCTCACAAGTAATGGCTCTGAAGGCTCAGTTCAACTTGGGCAGAGAATGCTACGATGCAATGATGACAGTATTTGGACGCTTTCTACCCAAAGGCCATGTAATGCCTGCAAACCTGTACCAGTCGGACAAAATCCTCCATGCACTGAAGATGCCCTATGATAAGATACATGCCTGTGAGAAAGGATGTGTCTTGTTTAGGCTTAACTATGCGGACTTGAACTATTGTCCCATTTGCAAGTCTTCCAGGTATGTTGTGGTAGACAACGGTATGGGTGAGAAGACACAGACCAAAATCCCCGTTAGTGTTCTTCGGTATATGCCAATCGTACCAAGACTTCAACGTCTTTTCATGGTCGAAGAGACGGCCAGACAGATGACATGGCACAAAACGGGAAAAAGAACCGAACTAGATGCAGATGGGAATCTGATGATTGTACACACATCGGATGGTGTTGCGTGGAAAAAGTTTGATGAATTACATGGTGACAAAGCGGCAGATCCGAGGCATCCTCGAGTCGGCATCAGCACGGATGGGTTCAGTGTGTTTGGTATGACGGCAGCCCAATACAGTTGTTGGCCCGTATTTGTCTTTCCACTCAATCTCCCCCCCGGACAGATTATGCAAAGAAAGAACATTTTCCTGACGTTGATAATTCCAGGGCCCAACTATCCGGGGAAAAATATGAATGTGTACATGCAACCGCTTAAGGACGAATTACAAGAAGCCTGGGATAATGGGTTCAAGACATACGACGCCTATAGCAAACGGAACTTCATAATGTGTGTCTGGTACATGTACTCGACGCATGACTTGCCGGCGTATGCGCTATTCGTTGGCTGGTGTGTGCATGGAAGGTTCCCGTGCCCCACATGCAAGGGAGCTCTTGAGTTTCGTTGGCTTCAGGCCGGTCGCAAGTTTTCTTGCTTCGACAAGCATAGACAGTTCCTGAATCCTCGCCATAAGTTCAGGAAAGACAAGAAGAACTTCATCAGAGGTAGAGTTGTCAAAAACTCTGCACCACCTGCATTGACAGGCCAACAGACCCTGGATCAGTTAAACGCTCTCGAGCCAGATCCAGAGCGTCCAGGGTACTTCAAGGGGTATAATTCTAAGCACGCCTGGACTCACAAAACATGCTTATGGGATCTGCCTTACTTCAAAGACCTCCTTTGCCCACACAACATCGACGTGATGCACACTGAGAAGAATATCGCCGAGGCACTTTTTGGTACATTGTTCGGCATAGATGGGAAGTTAAAGGATAATACTAAGGCTAGAGTCGATCTGGAGGCGCTATGTGATAGGTCGTTACAAAACATGAAAGAACCGAAAGGAAAGAAGAACTGGACAAAGCCAAAGGCATGGTTCAATCTTGGAAGGCCAGCTATGAGGGAAATTATCTTGTGGGTGAAAATGCAGTTGATGTTCCCCGATGGGTATGCAGCGAATCTACAGAGGGGAGCCAGTCTTGATAAATTGAAGATATTTGGTCTCAAGAGTCATGATTGGCACATATGGATTGAGCGGGTAATGCCGGTGATGTTGCGTGGCTTCATCCCTGAGGATGAATGGCTAGTACTGGCAGAACTCAGCTATTTCTTCCGTGTTCTTTGTGCGAAAGAACTATCGCCTGGCGTGCTAGAAGAAATGGAAGAGTTGGCGCCGGAGTTGATCTGCAAGTTAGAGAAGATCTTTCCACCGGGCTTCTTTAATCCAATGCAACATTTGATTTTGCATCTCCCGACCGAGGCAAGATGGGGGGGGGGCCGTGCAAAATCGTTGGTGCTACCCAACTAAGAGGATGCAGAAGACGCTTCGACAAAAATGTAAAATAAATGTAGAATTGAAGCATCGATGGCTGAGGCATTCATCACTGAGGAGGCGGCAAACTTCGTGACAGCACACTACGAAGCCAAAAATCGTCATTTGCATAATCCGAAGCCTCGGTACAATGCTGACAACCCTAAAAAGGGTGGATCCAACCTCAGCCTATTCAAAGGGAATCTCGCACCAACCAGTGTTTCAAATCCAGTATCTTTGGATAACGAACAATGGCGGACCATTTCGTTGTATATCTTCAAAAACCTGATAGAAGTGTGGCCGTACATCGAGTAAGTTCTCGGTACATAGTTTCGCAACTTCTATTTCCTTTGAACTGCTCTTATTCCTGGATATTTCATGCAGTCGATACGTCGCCTTATTCTCGTATGGAGCGGTGATCCAAAAGGATTCTGTCGAAGAGTATGAGCTTCTCGCAAACCAAGGAGGCGGCTATCCCGGTTTCATCTCTTGGTTCAAACAAACGGTAATTTCTATTAGACTTGTAGGCTAATTTGTAGGCGGCTATCCCGGTTTCATTCGCTAATTTGTGCGTAATGCAACAATCCTTTCATATTAAACTTGTAGGCTAATTCAGAGTCTATGGACGCCGAATTGAGACAAGTCGCTAATGGTTTTGACTATAAGGTCCGTTCATTTGACAAATACGACATCAACGGGTATCGCTTTCGTACCTATGGCAAAGAGCTATCTATGGCCGACCGAAAGTCTACAAATTGTTGTGTATCTGCTATCGGCGAAGGAGGTACCGAGTATTATGGGAGAGTTGAAGCAATTTATGAACTTCTATTCTATGGTGAAAACCCACCGAATGTCGTAGTCTTCAAATGTTATTGGTTTCAGCCGAAGGAGACTAGAAGGACTCATGAACATATAGGGCTAGTTGAAATCAACCAATGCACCCATTTAGATGTTCCTGATGTCTATATTACGGCTCAACAGGCGACCCAAGTATTCTATCTACCGTGGGCCTGCCAAACTAATCCAAATCTGAAAGGTTGGGATGTCGTTTATGAAGTGCCGCCACGTGCTAGACTATCTCCCCCAAAGGAAGAGGATTATGAACCTCACATTAACCCAGACACATATGAAGGAGAATTCATCCAAGAGACACGTCTTTCCAAAAAGTGTTTCAAGAACCACTATACTTCACCCCAAAACATTGAAGTAGACAGCAACAGTGAATCCGACATCACCCCAGAGGAGGAACAAGAAGAGCCGAAACAAGAAGAGGTTACTGCTGCGGATGACCTGTCATTGCTTGACCGATTATGTCAAGGTGGCCTTGCACATGTTGATGCCACTGAACCCTATGAGCCCGTCATTGATTATAATGATGATGATGATTATGCATTTATTGATGATACTGATCGAGATTATTAGTAGTGTCAGGTATTAAATTTTTTAATGTTGTACTTGATGATGATACACTTAAGTGATACACATATTATTATTCATGTCGGTCTTTTTTTATGTTGTACTAATTTCGTTTACTGTTTGTCATGGCAGGTGTTGAAAGATGGTGGGCGCTGGTCGGGAGCGCGCCAAGGCCCCTTCTTCGTCGGCGCGTGGTCTGAGGTCTTCCATTCCAGACGCACCTCTCCGCCGAGCGTTGCTGGACAGTATGGCCACACCGCCGGGCCCTTCTTCGTCGACCGCGGTGCCCAGCAGGGGACGAGGTAGGAAGAGAGGAGGTGGGGCACGTGGTCGCGGGAGAGGAGGTAGGGTGACTGCTACGGCGCCTTCCTCGCCGTCACCCCCAGCTGTTTCACCCGAGCACGTGACTGCTAGGGTGGACTCGTCCGAGGAGGAGGCTACACGGACTCCGGTCCACGAGCCTCCGGTCCACGGGTCTTGGGCCCACGAGCCTCGGGTCGACTGGCCTTCAGCCCATGAGACCCCGGAGGAGCACACGTCTGGATGGGGTACCTGGCCGGATCAGCCCGAGGAGCCGAGTGGCCATGCTGATGATGGCGGGGAGCCGACTGATCTTGAGGAGGAGGGGGGCACCGTCTACCAGCGTGGTGCTACACGGCTCCCGTCCGTGCTGGCGACCTGCGAGCAGAGGTGGTTGATTTTCCCTGATGGGGAGAGGTACGTAAGTGCATTTAATATTTTTGTACCTTCTGCATTCACGTTTCTTCAAATAACTAATGTGTTGGCCTTGTCATGCTGCAGGGGTTGGGACCACCATCATAGTGTCCGCCGGCCCAACTCCGTCCTTGGAGTTCTTTGCCGGGAAAACTTCCCGGGGTTTGTCACGTTTCCTGGTGAGGGTAGGATTCCAGAGCTTGGATTGAGCTGGGAGCACTACGTGGCTGCCCCGGCCCCGCCGGATGAGATTATCGACAGTGTCGTGTGCGACACGAGGGCAGACATGGTGATCAGAAAGTTCTGGGTAATTTCTCCTTTACACATTTAAAAATCTTCAACTAGCTAGTTATTAATTGTACTAATCAATATTGTCTCATTTGATTGCAGACATTCTACAGGTGTGAGGAGGGATACGAGGAGGACGCGGCACATGTTATCGAGAACGTCTGCAAGCGCCTACTCGAGAACTTACGGCACGAGGCTCGGGTGCAGGCTGTTCGAGACTACTACGCCTTGCGTGGTATCAAGAAGACCAAGCCGGCGTGCCGCGATAAGTTCCTGAGTAAGGAGCAGTACATGAAGGTAATTCTTAAGGCCTTCTACTTAAGTTCCTTCATTTAGTAATTCTTAGCCGTAGCGCTCAAGTTTTTATTTGCTAACTTAGGCGCCTCCGAGATGGTGTGCGGATCGGATGGATTGTTGGGAGGTGTTGGTCGATGAGTGGTGCTCAAAAGAATGGCTAGCCCTCCACAATGAGGCCAAGGACAAACGTGCCCAAATGGAAGGTGTGCCACACCATCCAGGCAGCTCCAACTTATATCAGTTCGGGCGCAACTGGGTATGTGGTTTGCTTCATGATTCATGCAATTCATTCATCATGCTAGCTTGAGCCCTTTAATTACTAATTTTCATTGTTTCTCTCTTTCAGGCACGCCACAATAAGGTGGATAAGGTGCCAGAGGTGTACGACCTGTATGCCATGGCCCACACTGCCTCTTTCAAGAAAGTCAAGGCTTTCTCTCAGTTTGACCTCGATGATGCAAACAACTTCACCAACATCTCCTCCCACAACAAGCTCGTGAGATATAGAGATGAGGGGAAGGCGAGGAAAGGGGAGGACTTTAACCCGAGCCAGGGTCCCATTGATCCAGAGCTGGTGATGATATCTGGTGGCGGGAGGTCCCATGGCTCCATAGCCATTGGAGATGGACTTATCCGTTGTCCTAGCACTCTCCCAGAGATCAAGGCGCGCCAGTCGAGCTCCACTCCTGAGATAAGGCCTCGTGAACGGCCAGTGCAACTCGCCATCAAGGTTAGTGATACGTACTCAGTTATCTTTCTCCATTACATTGTGTGCGCTTCCATCAATGATTACAAATGGTCATGTGAGTGGTGTTGCAGGCTGCTATACAGAGTGAGAGAGATAGAACGGAGAAACTTCTGGCGGAGGCGGCGGAGAGGCAGCGGGAGTTGGAGGAGAGGACGACAAAGATGATGGAGGAGGAGAGGGCACGGAATGACATGCAGGCAAGGGCCATGTACGAGCTCCTTGTGGTAAGTTTCTTCTGCAGATTAGCCAAAACATTCATGTAGTTTTTGTCTCATTACTAACTAGTATGACTGAGTCGTCGAAACCAAATGTGCAGTCTGTGTGCGAGAAGACAGGTCAGACCGCTCCGCCGATGCCAGTGATTGCTCCTGGGACCACGGTGAGTTTTATTTGAATGGACATTACTTGCTAGTCTTAACATTTGAGTGTCATCATGCTAACAAGACATTGGAAATGATCTTTGGTGCAGCGTAACTCCAGACAAGCATCGCATGATCCTTCTCCAGCTACCGACACGAGCCACCCCGCTCCTACACCTCCTGGATCTTGGTACGTTTATCTAGTGTTTTGCTTAACACATGCATAAAGACCTAGACTTAGCTTTATTTCCTCCAATGCTTACCATAATGACCTAGACTTAGCTTCTCCTCCAAAATGACTTAATAAGCTTACTGACCTCCAAAACCATCCATTTTACCTAAGTTAGCTCTAAAACGATCTGTACTTACCTTACTTATGTCAAAAATTGCATAGTTAGCTTAGTTAGCTCATAAACGATCCATTTTACCTAAGTTAGCTCTAAAATGACCCATTTTACCTAGGTTAGCTTATAAATGATCCAGTTCATCCAAGTTAGCTCAAAAATGACCCATTTTACCTAGATTAGCTCCTAAATGATCCATTTTACCTACGTTAGCTTTAAAATGACCCATTTCACCTAGGTTAACTCCAAAATGACACATCTTACCTAGGTTATCTCATAAACGATCCATTTCAACTAATTTAGCTCATAAACGATCCATTTCACCAAGTTAGCTAAAAAATGATCCATTTCACCTAAATTAGCTCTTAAATGATCCATTTCACCTAAGTTAGCTCAAAAAGATCCATTTCAACTAAATTAGCTCATAAATGATCCATTTCACCTAAGTTAGCTCAAAAACGATCCATTTGAACTAAGTTAGCTCATAAATGATCCATTTCACCTTAGTTACCTCAAAAACGATCCATTTGACCTTAGTTAGCTCATAAACGACCCATTTCAACTAAGTTAGCTCATAAATGATCCATTTCACCTTAGCTAGCTCATAAACGACCCATTTCAACTTAGTTAGCTCATATATGATCCATTTCACATAAGTTACCTCATAAATGACATACTCTTCTTGTTGTAGTCTTCTTCTTGTTCTACTCTTCTTGTTCTACTCTTCTTCTTGTTCTACTCTTCTTCTTGTTCTACTCTTCTTGTTCTAACTTTCTTATTTTTCATTTTGCAGATTTCATTCACTTGACGAAAGCTTGCATAGATGGAGTGCTCCTTATCCCTTTCTCTATTTCTTTTGTATCGTTGAACTATGCATGTATCGTTGGATGAAACTATTGTAATATATATGGTTGGATGCCTCTATGTTGAACTTGTTATGTATGATGGAACTATGCATGTAATATATATGGTTGGATGATGAAGTTATGTGTTGGATATCTTATATGTTTGCTCTGTAATGGACTTTTGAAATATATCTATATATGTCATATATATTTGTGATGAAAATTGTTGGATTTAATAAAAAACAGAAAAAAGAGCCAATATGCAGGCTCTTTGCCGTCTGCCACCGACGGCAACGGGCTCTTTGCCGTCAGCCGCAGACGGCAAACAAGCCACGTGGCAGCCAGCTGTGCTTCCTGGGAGCTGACCCATTTGGTCAGTTTGCCTACAGTGGCAGACGGCAAAGAGTAAACGAGTTTGCCGTCAGCGGCGGACGGCAAAGGCCTGCCATTTAGTGACGTGTAGATGACATCATACGGCGGACGGCAAAGGCGCTAGAAAGTTTGCCGTCCGCGGCGGACGGCAAAGGCGCTAGAAAGTTTGCCGTCCGTGGCGGACGGCAAAGGCCTGCCGTTAGCCACTTAACGGACTAAGAGCACAATTATTGCCGTCCGCTGCAGACGGCAAAGGGCCTTTGCCGTCAGCCGCCAGGAAGCAGACGGCAAAGTAGCTGTTTACCGTAGCCTACTTTGCCGGAGCCTTTTGCCGTCCACCGTTCATGCCTTTGCCGTCCGCCATGGCAGACGGCAAAATAGCTGATTCCTATAGTGAAAGCATTACAGGGCGATTGCATTGCATACAATAAAGCGACAACCATATGGCTCCTGCTAGTTGCCGATAACTCGGTTACAAAACATGATCATCTCATACAATAAAATATAGCATCATGCCTTGACCATATCACATCACAACATGCCCTGCAAAAACAAGTTAGACGTCCTCTACTTTGTTGTTGCAAGTTTTACGTGGCTGCTATGAGCTGAGCAAGAACCATTCTTACCTACGCATCAAAACCACAACGATAGTTTGTCAAGTTAGTGATGTTTTAACCTTCTCAAGGACCGGGCGTAGCCACACTCGGTTCAACTAAAGTTGGAGAAACTGACACCCGCCAGCCACCTGTGTGCAAAGCACGTCGGTAGAACCAGTCTCGCATAAGCGTACGCGTAATGTCGGTCCGGGCCGCTTCATCCAACAATACCGCCGAACCAAAGTATGACATGCTGGTAAGCAGTATGACTTATATCACCCACAACTCACTTGTGTTCTACTCGTGCATATAACATCTACGCATAAAACCAGGCTCGGATGCCACTGTTGGGGAACGTAGTAATTTCAAAAAAATTCTTACGCACACACAGGATCATGGTGATGCATAGCAACGAGAGGGGAGAGTGTTGTCTACGTACTCTCGTAGACCGAAAGCGGAAGCGTTAGCACAACGCGGTTGATGTAGTCGTACGTCTTCACGATCCGACCGATCAAGTACCCAACGCACGGCACCTCCGAGTTCAGCACACGTTCAGCTCGATGACGTCCCTCGAACTCCGATCCATCCGAGCTTTGAGGGAGAGTTTCATCAGCACGACGGTGTGGTGACAATGATGATGTTCTACCGACGCAGGGCTTCGCCTAAGCACCGCTACGATATTATCGAGGTGGATTCTGGTGGAGGGGGGCACCGCACACGGCTAAGAGATCAATGATCAATTGTTGTGTCTCCAAGGGGTGCCCCCCTCCCCGTATATAAAGAAGTAGAGGAAGGGGAGGGCCGGCCCTCTCTATGGCGTGCCCTAGGAGGAGTCCTACTCCCACCGGGAGTAGGATTCCCCCCCCCCCCCTTCCAAGTAGTAGGAGTAGGAGTCAAGGAAAGGGGAGAGAGAAGAGAAGGAAGGAGGGGGTGCAGCCCCTCCCCCTAGTCCAATTCGGACTAGGCCTTGGGGGGGCGCGCAGCCTCTCCTCTCTCTTTCCCCTAAAGCCCAATAAGGCCCATATACTCCCCGGCGAATTCCCATAACTCTCTGGTACTCCGAAAAATACCCGAATCACTCGGAACCTTTCCGATGTCCGAATATAGTCGTCCAATATATCGATCTTTACGTCTCAACCATTTTGAGACTCCTCGTCATGTCCCCGATCTCATCCGGGACTCCAAACTACCTTCGGTACATCAAAACACATAAACTCATAATATAACCGTCATCGAACTTTAAGCGTGCGGACCGTACGGGTTCGAGAACAATGTAGACATGACCGAGACACGTCTCCGGTCAATAACCAATAGCGGAACCTGGATGCTCATATTGGCTCCTACATATTCTACGAAGATCTTTATCGGTCAAACCGCACAACAACATACGTTGTTCCCTTTGTCATCGGTATGTTAGTTGCCCGAGATTCGATCGTCGATATCTCAATAACTAGTTCAATCTCGTTACCGGCAAGTCTCTTTACTCGTTCCGTAATACATCATCCCGCAACTAACTAATTAGTTACAATGCTTGCAAGCCTTATAGTGATGCGCATTACCGAGTGGGCCCAGAGATACCTCTCCGACAATCGGAGTGACAAATCCTAATCTCGAAATACGCCAACCCAACAAGTACCTTCGGAGACACCTGTAGAGCACCTTTATAATCACCCAGTTACGTTGTGATGTTTGGTAGCACACAAAGTGTTCCTCCGGTAAACAGGAGTTGCATAATCTCATAGTCATAGGAACATGTATAAGTCATGAAGAAAGCAATAGCAACATACTAAACGATCGAGTGCTAAGCTAACGGAATGGGTCTAAGTCAATCACATCATTCTCCTAATGATGTGATCCCGTTAATCAAATGACAACTCATGTCTATGGCTAGGAAACATAACCATCTTTGATCAACGAGCTAGTCAAGTAGAGGCATACTAGTGACACTCTGTTTGTCTATGTATTCACACAAGTATTATGTTTCCGGTTAATACAATTCTAGCATGAATAATAAACATTTATCATGAAATAAGGAAATAAATAATAAGTTTATTATTGCCTCTGGGGCATATTTCCTTCAAGGTTTTCACCCTAGAGAAAAACCAAGCTCTCAAAACAATACCTTCAACAAGGCAATTGTCAAGCACAACCAATGAATACCAGACCTTAGGTCATGACTCGGCACCCGGGGAGCACCACCAAAAATGAAATTCTCCAGTATTGTCACCCTCCACTTGATATTGCTGCTACTGAAAGTTATCAAAGACATGGCTGACTCCATCGCCTTAAAGGCCCCCTCCGCCTTACTGAGCTTCCGATCTCAACCATCAAGACTTTCTCCGCCGGTGTCTGTGCCATGGAAATCGGGATGCGGACATGTCTCATGGTGTCAACAAAGAACAGAGCTTCGTGCCACTAATGTAACTTTAGTAACTGTAATCTGGGTATTCCAGTCCGGTGACCAAAGTGAAACACCTTGGAGACGAATCCAGTGACAGCGTTAATTGCGTGTATTTCGTTTCTCGAGGAGACAGATCGAGGCATCGCACCGGAGAGGACGACATATAAGTTCTGGGGTATCCCTGCCTCAACGCATCGGCAGACGACGTCTATCTCCCCTGATGGTCCTCTCCCTCTGCTGCCGGACACAGCCATCTATCCTCCATGGTTCGCCGGGGCGGAGACAGGGAGGGGCGAGCAGGCGCTAAGACCCCTGCCAATCGCTCGCCCCCGTCAACAAATTTTAGCAAGCACGCTAATGAACGGCTGGCCGCAGCTAATTAGTCATTAGCCCATGTGTTAATGCTTAATGAACCAGCGCCAAATTAGAGGATCCCAAAGCCCAGCAGGCAATGGCCCATGTCGTGTCCCCTCAAAAAAAAAAAGGAAACCCATGTACGGTCGTGGTTGGATACAAGAATCGATCAGATGTGTTATGCACTTCCGCTAGGGTTTTCCTCCTGCCGCCGGTCGGATATAGGAACTTCCGTTTAAACTTGATTGTCGCCGTCATCCTAGAGCATAGCAGCAGCTGCTGCTAGCGCCTAGCGCTTGAGCACTTGGCGGAGCATCACAGCATCGGTCTTGACAACAGTGCGTTCGCCCCGCACCGTCGTCCACGACGGATTCTTCTCGTGGTCTTTGAATCTGGCGGCGCAGCTCAGGCGAGTCAACCCCAAACTTAAGGTATATCATTACGAATTTAATATTACTGTTTAGAAAAAAAAATACTGTTAGACTTCTAAAGGTTATCTTATGTGTCAGTGTTTTTGCTTGATCTACTATAAGTTTTATCCTAGTTAGATTAATCCAAAGTACTAGCTAGGATTTTTTACTGTTGGTTAATCATTCTCACCTCGTATGCATGTTTCTGACCTATCGATCTACCGCTCCAGGTCCAGGCTAGCTTGTCGATCGGACATGGCGTTTGCTGGCATGTCTCTCGTCACCGCTGAGGGCAAGCTGTGCACGTCCACCGTGTCGCCCATCGACTCCCGCGCGGCCAGCGGGTACCACTGCTCGCGGTCGAAGGCTTCTCGAGAAACAAGACACCAACCGGCCAGTACATCAGATCTCTTACTTTCTTGGTTGGAGGCCGCCGCTGGTATCTCAACTACTCCCTCCGTTCCTAAATATAAGTCTTTGTAGAGATTTCATTATGAACCACATACGAATGTATATAGATGCATTTTAAATGTAGATTCATTCATTTTGCTCCGTATGTAGTTCATCTAGTGAAATCTCTACAAAGACTTATATTTAGGAACGAAGGGAGTACTACCCTAATGGCTGTGACTACCAGTGGGACGGTTGGGTATCGGTTTCTATTGGCCTTGAGGACGACGAATATGATGACGCTGACGATGATGAGCAAAGGCAGCCCGTGAAGGTCCGGCTTGCCATCTGTTTGATCGACCAATTTCAGTGGGATCAGTCAGTATACATCCATGAATGTGAAACAGAAGATTTCGTTCTCAATCCTGTAGTCTGCGATAAAGATTTCATAAGAAGATCTACGTTGGAAAGATCTTCGCATCTCAAGGATGACAGCTTCATCATCCGTTGTGACGTCATTGTACTTGACGTCAAGGCCGACGTCAACACGGAGGTTGGCGCTACCACCATCGTTTCTCAGTTCATCCAAGTCCCTCCTTCGGACATGGCAATCCACTTCAAGTATCTCCTCATGTCCAAGGAGGGTGCTGACGTGACGTTTGAGGTTGGCGGCGAAGCATTTGCTGCGCATCGATGTGTGCTTGCAGCGCGATCTATGGCCTTCAAGTCACAGCTGTTTGGTGACACTCCTGGTGGTGCTACTGTGAAGATCGATGGTATTGAAGGAGAAGTGTTTAAGAGCATGCTAACTTTCATCTACACCGACACATTGCCTTTACCTGACTAGAATAAAATACAAGTGTGGACACCAGAGGGAGCCCCAAAAGCAGTCCAACATGTAATGTGGCTGCTGCAGTTGCTTGAAGCTGCGGAGAGATATGATCTCCATAGGCTGAAGTCGATCTGCCAAGAAGAGTTGGGCACCAGCATTCAGCTGAACACAGTAGCGGAAATCATTGTTGGAGCTGAGCGGGGACGCTACCGTTGGTTGAAGGAAGAGTGCTGGGAGTTCATCAAATCTAACACAACCGTGCACACAGTTTTCACAGCTGAGGAGATTGAGCAGATCGTCAAATCCTGCAGCGCCTCCGTTCTCAACAAGCTCCTCTCCAAGTTTGCTTCCTAAATTTCTCAAGCAAACCTATGGATTTGTATTCTGCGTACGCTGCCTTCCAAATAAGTCTATGTATCGATCCAACCCGAGATTAAGCTGTCGCATTTCTTTGTGTCGTAGTAGTGAGTGGATCATCCGGTAGCTATATATATGCTGCTGTTATATATCTTGCATGTTGCAACTTGGTGTTGATCATATGCAGTAATAAATCTAATATACGGAATCAATAACTTCCGAACGTCCAACTTTTACGCTCTCGCCCCGAACGACCTTTTGATCGTAGGATGTCAGCACTGATCCTAAAGCATGTTAAAGCAGAGGTCCACGGCCACGTCAGCTAGTGAAATCGTTCGGTAAAAGTGATCCTCATCCCGAACGATGCTTCCTCCACTGCCACACGCTCTCTTCATCCTTATCCTTTCATCCCACACACACTGACCCAGCCACCGCAGACGGTGAGCGGACCGCGGAGGCCGACCGCCGCAGCTGGCTGCGATACTCGCCGGCGCCGAGCACCTGGCCGGCGTGCTCCGGGTCCGAGCCGAGCGTCTCCATCTGCTGTCGTGGGCGGAGGCCGAGGGGCGAGTGACGCGGCGGTCACCGAGGCCGCCGCCATCTGCGCGCTAATCGCCGTCGCGGAGCTGACCGTCCCCGACGCCATCGGAGTCCGCCATCGCTCCGAGCTGCGTCTCCTCCGCCGCGCACCTTCGCACCCGTCGTGACGGCGCGGCTGGAGGCGACGGCGCCGTCCAGCACCTTGGCGCCCTCCTCCTCATGAGCGACGGAACACTCCTCGTCGTCTCCTCCGGCTTATCGGACGCCGGGGAATTTGTCTATTGCGCGGCCGCCCGGAGGCGAGGGCGCCATCCTGCACCGCGACACCCTCCGCCGTCATGTCTCTCCTAGCACGGTGACCAGGCGATGCCCATGGGCGACGGGACCCTCCTGCTCGTCTTCTACGGGCGCTGCGGTTGCCGGGAATTCTAGGCCGGAGGCCATCATGCGCTATTTTTTGCTATCGCTGCTATGTGTCACTACTGTCAGGTAGTGAGACGCCTGCAGGTATTCAGGTGTCTTCCTGTTCTCCTTCTTCTCTTCATTTTTTTTTTTTTGTGAAAGGGGCTATGTTAGGTGAAAATGATGGCAATTTTTAGTTGATGCTCATATTCATTTATAGTCTATTTTAGGTGCAGATGATGACAGAGCTATTTAGGTGCAGAAGATGGCAAATTTGAGTAGAACTTGACATTTTTTGTGCAGAACATAGCAAATTATCGAACAACTTTTAGTAGATTTTCCATTCCTACTATTTAGTGTACTTAGATTCTTGACTCACTTGAGTTGATGTTGAGTAGAACATCGCAATTCTGTTAAAAATATCGTAGGTGGCAAATTGAGTACAGTGTGACATTTATTTTCATTCTCTACAATGGATCATGGCAATCCACACACCATGGCAATTTTTTCTCTTTTTTGCCATGGCAAATTTGACACTATTATTGCCATGGCATTTTCACTTTTAATGACATGGCAAAATTTATTTTGCCATGGTCCATGTGATATATTTGCCATGTCAATATAGTTAAGTTTGCCATGGCAAGTTCCACGTGTTTTTTGCCATGGCAAATTAAGATGTGTTATTACGGGGTGTTTTGCCGTTAAAAACAAACAAATTTTTTTTGAAGTTTCTAAAACATGGCAATCTTGCCATCCTTAAAATAGTTTGCCACCATTTTCTTCAGATGTATGCTAGATTTTATTTCTCTAAACGACAAACTTATTATATGGACCATGGCAAGTTTAATATAGCCTGATGCATGAAATGAATCTATAGATGCACTCGTGCTAGCTGCCATTGGAACATGGCAAATTTGTAGATAATGTCGAAGATGGAAAATTTGAGTAGAATATGACTCTTTTTTTTGTGCACAACATGGCAAATTATCAAACAAGTTTTAGTAGATTTCCCATTCCTACTATTTAGTGTACTTAGATTCCTGACTCACTTGAGTTGATGCTGAGTAGAACGTGACATTTGTTTTCATTCTCTACCATGGCAAATTTATTTTGATGGATCATGGCAACTTTTTTACTCCATTTTTTTGCCATGGCAAATTTAATTCCATTTATGCCATGGAAAAATTCTTTAATTAACATGTTCACAAACATGCAAACTTGCCATGGCAAAGTTGTAGGTGTTCAAAACCATGGCAAACTTTGCCATGACAACTTAAGGTGTTAAAATACATGCCATGATCTTGTAGATGTTCAAAAATTTAGGAAACTTGCCATGGCATTTTAAAATGTTCAAAAACATGGCAACCTTTAATATGTGCAAAAACATAGTAAGTTCTTTTAATTAACTTTGTTCAAAAACATGACAAACTTCTTTAAATAACTTGTTGAAAAACATGCAAACTTGCCATGGCAACTAAAGATGTTCAAAAACATGGCAACATTATAGATGTTTAAAAACATTTGCAAACTTGCCATGGCAATGTAAGATGTCAAAAACATTTGCAAACTTGCCATGGCAAAGTTAATATGTGCAAAAACATGGCAACGTTTTTTTTAATTAAGTTTGTACAAACACATGGCAAACTTCTTTCACTAAGATGTTCAAAAAATATAGCAAACTTGCCATGGCAACAAAAGATGTTCAAAAACATGGTAATCTAAGATGTACAAAAACTTGGCAAACTTGCCACGGCAACTTCTTCCTTTTTTGTGAACTTCGTAGTGTTGGCAACTTTTTGTATTGTAAAGATGCAGATTTGCTATGACTTCTTCCTTTTTACGCCATTTATGAAAACATAAACTTGAACATGGCAATTTCTTTAATAGAATGGCAAAAGACCATGGAAATTTTGCCGTGCAGAAGTCTAGTAGTTCATTAGTTTACAGAAAAACTGTTGCTAAAAAAAGGTACAGAAAAACTGAGCGTTTTTACTAGTCATAACTTAACATGGGCCTTTTTTTTCACAGAAAAAAAGGCCTGTAGGGCCCGGTGGATGGGGCGTTCGCGCTGGTTCGTTCTTCTCCCGAACGAAATCGTTCGGTCGATGCCCCTGCCCTCCCGAACGAGTCGTTCGGGCCGGGGTGTCTACAGCCCGAACGTCCGGTACTTATCGGCGTCCCTAATATATAGTATATGTGCCTTGTTTTCCTCATGTTTTATTTGTGTGCGCGCGTTAATTTAACTGTTGTGCATGACTGTATGACCAGCTAATTCAATCAGCTGCAATCATGAACGAACGTGCAGAGTGCAGTTTCGTTAGCATCAATATCTCCTTACGCTAAGCCGTTCCTACGATGGCTCTCGCAGGAGCTCCGTGTACAGTGTGGCTGTTGCATCCAGTCGTCAGTTGAATATGCTCTTAATTTTGGTTGACTTGTGAGCTTGGGTTGGTTTCAGTTGGTTTGGGTGGAGAAAACAACAATGGTACACTTTCACTCTTTTGTGTTGCAGTAATCAGCTTGACCTGTTTCAAGAGATGAGCGGATCATATCCCGACCCGGATGCCTCCTTGATAACCTAACTAACCCATGCTCTGCGCAAACACCACTGAAGAAACAAAGTTCTACTATTTATTTATTTTTTTGCCGGAAGACGTGATTTCTGGCTTTCTGCTGGAATTTTAACGAGCAGTTTCAATGTTGAACCAGGCCGGCTCGCTTGGGCCTTGCCTCCTAGTGACCGAACCCTCCCGTCCCCACGGCCCCATAACGTATGGGCTTTTGTTGTTTCGTTTTTTTCCTTTTTGCGGAAGGCTTTTGCTATTTCAACCCCACCAAACACAGAGATTTCTGATTTCTGAACGGACTACCGTGTCCACACAACAACACATCGGTCGGGGCGCGCGACACCCGACGTCCTTGTCCATGCCCAGCTGCAGCACAGCACGAGGATGAAGAAACGCAGCAGCTGACCGACGTGAGTGGACTCGGCTCTCCGCTCTCGTTCCCCTCCCCTCGCCATGCCCGGTCCTTCCGTGCTCCAGACCAGGGCGGGCGCATGCATGTGCCTGCCACATGACACCACGAGCACGAGAAGACTGTATGCACCAAGGAAGACCCAGACCGGTTCTCCCTCGGCTGCTCGGCCGCCGTCAGCGCCAATGTCATCGGTGACGCGCGCGGGCGCAGAGGCCCGGCAATTACCCCGGCACCTACCTACCTGAATCCGCCGAGATTTTCTGATCCACGGATCGACCCCTGCCAATGGCGCAGCGAGCGAGCGAATCCAGCTTGTTCAGTGCTGGGTAGTACAGGGTACGTACCCAGCGCGTGTCGTCCCTGTGCTCTGCTCCGCACGCAGGTCAGGTCATAAGTGCTCCCACCTGCTGCGTACTCCGGGCGCCGAGATTCGTAGCCGTGTAGCACTCTGCATTTGGTCTGCTCGCGGGGCGAGAGGTCAGCTTGTTAGTACCGCTCATCATGGTTAATAAGTCTCGGGCTGATACGCGGGATATGTACTGCGTCGTGCAATGTTGTTTGCATCTTCAGGACTTCAGCTGGTCGGAGCAACTCTAGCAGATTCGTCATATCTATGATCGTCATCCATCATATGAAACACTTCATATGAATATAGAAGCCGTTGCGGGTGTACGAAGAGCCTTCCTAATGTACCCTTCATTTTTATTTTTATTTTTTATTTTTTTATTCGAAAATGCAGGGTGATTTAAGCTCAAATACAAAACGCATGTTTCACAGTGATTTTTTTAATTATTTTCTTAAAAAATGCAGGGACAATTTAAGCTCATACGTTATGGAGCCAATATCCATCGCATTAGGCTGTTCGTAGTGAAGAGTATCATAAGTTAGTATCATGCATATGATACTAATGAAGTACCTCTGCATAATATTATAGATTAGTATCATACTAGAT
Source organism: Triticum aestivum (assembly GCF_018294505.1). Taxonomy (NCBI): domain Eukaryota; kingdom Viridiplantae; phylum Streptophyta; class Magnoliopsida; order Poales; family Poaceae; genus Triticum; species Triticum aestivum. Next base: position 95,798,651 of record NC_057814.1, on the reverse strand, counting down.
GGCTTTCTTTTATTAACATGCAAAATGTATGGTAGTACATCATTTATTATGGTAGTAAACCCTCTTTTCTTCATTTAATTATGTGTCACCTCCTTAAAATTGTCTAGTTGGCATGATACTCCCATTACGGGCAGCCTTACATATAATTAGCAACTTCAAATGTCGATAAACGACATTTAAAATAAGCAATGTCGCTCGAGTAGCGACATTGCTTATTTTTAATGTAGCTAGACTACCTACATTACTCGGTGGTGTGCGTCGTCTAGTCGCCGCCCTTCAGGTTGGTCATCATCCTCCTCCTCTAGGCCGAAATATCCTCCATCAAGGCGTAGGGGTCGGACTCATGTGCAGCAGCCACGAGCTGCCACTGCTCCTCCTCGTTGGTGAGGGTAGATAGATGATTCACGCCTCATTGTGAGCTTGGTGGGCAGTGAGCTCGAGCACCGCATGGAATGGGTCCTCGGGCTCCACCTCCCCCTTCTGTTGGGCCGAAACGGCAACGGTATCGCTCACCCGGAGGATGGGGCCAGCTGGGTTGACGAGGCCAACGTCCTCTTCATCCCTCCTTCCCTTGAATGAGGAGCCACTGCCACCGCCACGACCAACGTCACGCGGCTGGAGTAGACTTTATTTGGCGCCAGCACTGCCATGCATGCAGCGGGCAATATCAACCTACCTAGTTAATAAACCCCATCCATGAAATTTACAAGTCCATCCAGTAGATCGAGGCATCCCTGCACTCCCACATAGGCAGAGCCATCGGAGGTTGGAGGATGACAGGGTGATGACCCACTAGGAAAGAAGAGGTAGTGGAGATGCGCACCCTGAGATGGCCTCTCTTAGGGTTGGGAGAGGAATGGTTGGGAAAAATAACTTATAATCTTGTTTAACCCTTCTCGTGATACACAATACTCCATCGGGGAGGGTTTATTGGACCTCCTTGTATTTTGGCTCTTCCAATTTTTGACCTATAAATTGTATGTCATAAAAAATTATATGTGCAAACTATATTTTGAACAGAAATTCAACGGAGTATCTTATATTTTGTTAGTCGTATAGATGGTCGAAGTTTGACCCAAAATATGAGGGGGTCTCATAAACACCGAGGGAGGAAGTACATGAAGCATTTATCTACTATGAAAAGTGTGTATTTTGTTCTTTTTGCGAATGAAAAATGTATGTCCATCTCATACTTAAATGGGAGATTCGCCTGAAGAAAACACTTACTTAGCTGAGCAAGGTGATCTTTGTCTGTGGTTGATGAGTTGTTTGTGCTAAATTTGTCTATAATTTATCCTGAAGATTAACCATGTGCAAAAGCTAGCTATAGTTAGGCTTTTACCTTGGAAGTGACGCGGGTAAATGATTTAGCCAGAGTGAAAACTGATTCGCAAAATTGGAAAATGCCAGAGTGAAAGCTCTCTGTCAACGAAAATGTTTCAACAAGGCTCGACATGAAGATCGAAACAGAGGACACTAATTATGATTAGGGCGTCATCAAGACATCAATAGTAATACAAGAATGAAGAAATATGCTCTAACGAAGCTACCGTATACACAAAGCTGTTGGAGACCTCGGGCGATGACCATACTAACCTCGAGTTCTTCCCGACACAGCTTATGCTAAACTAAAAACAAACCCACCCACACACACACACGGAGAGACAGAGAAGTGAATGGAGCGGAAACAGAGCAAGCGCAAGGCACGGGGACAGAGCATGTGCGGAGGCGCGGCTAGTAGGAGATCTCCATGGAGAAGTTGGAGTCCAGCAGCTCCTCGATCATCTGCTCCACGTACTGCTCCTCCAGGAACCCGCCGCTCCACCCGGCGGCCGCCGAGGCCGCCGCCGCGCTGGCATTGCCCGTGTACCCGGCGAACGGCGCCGGCGGCGAGCGCGGGTCCACGCCCACGGACGACGTCGAGGCGTCCTTGTCCTGCTGCTGCCCGGCCTGCGAGCCGCACGCCACGTTGAAGCGGTGGAGCTTGGCGACCAGCGCCGGGGAGAGGAACGACGACGACGGGGCGGCGTCGTCGGGGAAGTTGGTGCGCACGCGCGGGCCGCACATGATGCGCGCCGCCTCGTCGTAGGCGCGCGCCGCGTCCTCCGCCGTCTCGAAGGTGCCCAGCCAGATCCTCGTCTTGCTGCAAGAAAGAAAACCGCCATGGTCAGGCCACGCCAAGAAAATCGGTCGGTCCAGAGCAATCGCAAAGGCTTTGGACGACGACGACGTACAGGAGGGGGTGGCGGATCTCGGAGACCCAGGAGCCCCAGTGGCGCTGCCGCACGCCGCGGTACCGCTGCTGTGGCCGCGCCATTGGAGAAGGAGCTTGTCGCTTGCTCGGTGAGAGTGGAAGCGGCTGCCTCCGTGCTGCACGCTCGCGTGTCTCGGGGTCGGGGCTTGGAGAAGACGATGGCGCTGGTGGTGGTGATTAGTGTGGTGTGTGCGAGCTTTTGGGCCCTATAAATAGAGAAGGGAGGAAGGAGGAAATTCAGTTCCCGGCCTGTTTTGAACGGCCTCTCGGTGGGTCCCTGTCTGTGTGTATGTCATCCCTGGCCCACCTTCATCAAGTAGAACTTAGAAACACCAAAACGGAAATGGTCGAAACTCCTAGTGTGCTCTCGCTTGGTCGTCGAAACATCCAGCATTCTCTGTTCAGAGGAAATGGCCCAAAAGGAAGGTTATACCTCCTAATCAGTTTAAAAGTGACTATAAAACTCATTTTGACTCACAATAGATGAGTTCTAAAATTTGCGGATTCAGTAATACACAAATTCGACCATTATTATTGGTAGGAATGCATAGTTAAATATTACATTATTTATTATGAAACTATTTCATGGAAAATATAATTATATGTTTTAACCCAACTAGATTATTTTACTAGTTAGTTTTTTTTGCGAGAATTTTACTAGTTAGTTATGTATATTACAATAGTTTGATTGCAAGTTTCCAATTCTATAGTCCATTTTAGCAGAGATAGTAATTAAATCAGGCATGCCTACTATGTTGGGAGCAATTAATAAGAAATATTTGTTTAAAATGTGAAAGGTCGTTTATGCCACAAATTTAAATTTAGGTTTTGTAAGGTTGATTTGGTGTTGGGATCGATTGTGATGCTACCAATAATTTGTGTCTGCTTTGAGATAATTGTGCAGTTGGCTATATTTTAGATAACGAAATCTGTAAACATTTAATTTGAGTTAACAACATGGTAATATAAAAATAAGGACATTAGCTATAAATTGAGCCTATGATGGAAGAAATGCTCACGGTATCCTACTTTTTAACTAGTTTGTTTGTCCATTTTGTCTTTGTTACCAAATTGTTCTACAACAAACAACATTTCAAGAAATGTGCATTAGTGTCATCCTTTTCCTCTTTGCTTGCGTATTTAATAAATTTTACATTACTATCGTCATGAAGATATATGTAGACTTATTTAACGGTAGTATTTTCAAGTGATCAACAAGGAACCTATCTCGCTTAGTTGGCGGTGGATGTCTCATAGGATGCGAATTTGGGACTCCCCCTAAAGTTTTCTTTGAGAAAAGAACAAGTGGCCGATGTAAATATTTTTGAAGTCTTAAACATACAAAAAAGATCTGATCGCATGTTCTATCAGGACACATATTTCTTGACAGATGAGTAACAAATCAATATATCCCATGTAAGCTAGAGCACACCATATGATCTAGAGTATACCCAGAAGTCAGGAACTAGTGCCAATAATATTCCCCTAGACCATGAGGCAGCCCCTATCGACCAGATCCTAGAAGTCACATTTCCCTCCAAGTAAAATACATCCACCCGATCCATTTACGAAACGTTAATGATGAGGTTCTAGGGTAGTTTAGGCCTAATTAACTAGGCTTACATACAAGTCCAATCCATGTTAGATCAGCATATGGTAGGTAAGCAGAGAAAAAAAAAACTAGCAGTACATGATTAGCTTTGGATTCCCCACAAGAGACCAAATTAAGTAGCCCGCAGATGCCCTCATGACACACGCTGATCTGCAAACTGTACGTACTCCGATTTCCCCCATAGCCATAGGATTGACTATCGAGCCCCATGAATTTCCCATGACATCACAGGAACAGAGGCTCACAGCTACTAGGAGTTCTGCCAAAAATCTCGATCGGTACGTAGACAGTCACGCACTCACACACACATAGCATCGTCCTACTTGCACTCGGATCACAGGGCAAACAAGTTGCAAACTGCAGTGCTTAGCTAGAAGGCGGAAACCTGCAGCCTCATTGGGCTGCTACATTTGCATCTGTTTTCGATTTTGGCGCCATCCATGGCGATGGCATGGAGGCATTGGGACGGGCAGAGCCTGCGCCTTGGGGGGAGCACACGCAGATGGGAAGGCTAGCGTTTTAGGTCTTTATCCCCCAAAAAAGATTATGCAGACGCAGCGTGCTGGCTCGATCTGCTGAGCCATGCGTCGAGATTCATGCATATGGTCGATGGTCACCTTCGTTTGTGCGCGCACCTGCCAAATCTGGGCCTGGGTGTGTGTGTGTGGTGCGTGTGTCATCGATGATGCGTGTGTTTCCTTGTGCAACGCACCGTATCCAGGGCGCGATCTCCCCGGCCGCTCGTCGATGCGCGCGCCGTGGTGTGCCAGCGCCGGGCGGCCGGACCGTGCCCGGCGCTCTCCCTCTGCGTGTTACAAGTGGCCGAGCGCGTGGGAATCCGCGGTGCGTGGCGTCGATCCTCGGGAGATCAGGGGCATGATGCCGGCTTGGACGAAGGAGATGCTGCTGATCGGACGACGGCCGGTGGTCGGCCAGGGATGAATTGCAGAAAACCACCACATTTGGGTTAGTTTTATGGAAAACTACCTAGTCCTTAATTATTTGCAAAACGCACCGCGGATTCGGTAAACTTGTTGCAAATAGCACTAATGAGGTGATCTGGCCCGTTTTATCACTTTCTGACAAGTGGGGTCAGATTGTAAGAAGCTGACTTGACAAAGTTTTAACATACATGCCCCTGGATCTAAAAAGAAAAAGCAATCAGAGCCCCCCTGCTTCGACCCCGTCTGGATCGGGAGAGCCAGAGCCCCCAAGCTACCCACCCCCCGCGCCACTCCGACGACCTCGTCGCCGGCGACCACCGCTGCCCTGTCTACCATCTCCTTCCTCCTCCCTTTTCTTTTCTTCTCCACCGCTGCCTCGTCTACCATCGGCGACGGCCGGAAAGGCGAGAGGTGAGGCCGCGTTGAACGGGATTGACGACGCGGGTCGCCATGGCTGTGGATCTCGCCGTGCGGCGTCGTCCTGCCCCCCTCCCCTCGACGCTGATGGCCGACGGCGGCCACTGCAGCTAGCCAAGGGGCAGCCATGGCGGGCGTTGAAGGGCGTGCTCGCGCGCGAGGTGAAGGCCACGTGCTCACCGGAGCTCAGGGCACATGCTCGCGGGAAGGAGGGACGTCGCCTCGCCGGAAGCCAGGGGCGCATGCTCGCGTGGGAGGAGGGAGAACGCCTCGCCGGGGCGCATGATCGCGCAGGAAAAGGGTGGCCGCCTCGCCGGCGCGCGTGCTCGCGCGGTAGAAGGGTGTCCGCCTCACCGGAGCCGTCAGGCCGTCCTTCTCTGTCCCGGGGCGCGTGCTCGCCGGAGGAGGGTCCTCCTGCACCACGCACACGAGCGGCGACTGCTCGCCGGCCAACGGCTCCGCTCTCCCCGTCCCAGCCAGCGCGTCGCTCCAGCGTCGCCGGCCAAGCAGCGCGGCGGAGGCCATGAACCCGACGCCCAGCGCGCCTCTGCCCGAGGGGTGGGGGCTGATTGCTTTTCTGTTTTAGATCAAGGGGTGTGTGTAAATTTTTTGCTCTTACAATCTGACCCCACTTGTCAGAAAGTGATAAAACGGGCCAGATCACCTCATCAGTGCTATTTGCAACAAGTTTACCGAATCCGCGGTGCGTTTTACAAATAATTAAAAACTAGATAGTTTTCCGCAAAGCTAACCTCAAATATGATGGTTTTCTGCGATTCACTGGTCGGTCAGGGTTGGTTTTCATGGGAGGCTCGGGCTCAGGAGGGTGGTGTCATGTCCTGGAAGGCATGACATGGGCAGCACTGGTGGTTTGCTGTGCGTGCTTTGCTTGTCTCGGAGGCTCATGGCAAGTGGCGACGGCTGAGCCATGTGGGGGTTCCCAGCTTCGAATAGTAGCATTCCTAGTCAGCAGCGCAGCTGGGTCTTGTCACTTGATAAGGTGGTAGGATTTTCTGTCAAGGAAAAGTGATTGGATGGAACCTTGCCACATGTTTACCTTTTGGCAACTATTTTTATTATTATTTGGGAAACACTATTACAACACAGACACTAACAGCACACACACTCGTCCCTACGAGCATATCCGAGAGACTATACTGGGGGCATATCTTAAGATTAACAAAGTCACTATAAGCACTTTGTAGTTGACGGACACGTCATACCATTGAAGAAATAGTGTCGTAGAGTTCGGAATAAACCAGAGAAATATGGGAACACCCATGTCAAATACAGAACTTGAAGCCGTGTAGGTTAGTTCCACCACAAGGAACCTAAACATTTAAGCTAGGCCTAGTTTGCGGCAACTAATTAACTAACTGAACGAGCAACGAGTGAACATCACATCTCTTAATTGATTATTTTTTACCGGATTCTCTCTCGTGTTATTACATCAAACATATATATCTTTTGTTTCTATATTTTATCTTCTCTCTTCATTATTTTTACAGCTTTTAAGTCCGCTGTTCCATTCATTTTATTTTTCTAGTGGTTTTATAAGGTAACTCCGGACACAATTGTCAAAGAGTTCCACAGACAACAGTCAAAAGGTGCGCTACAAAACCGACAGAAGATTCTAGACAATCTGCAACTAGTGCAGTATAAAAAATGGAGTAGACATTTTGTTTAAAGTGCAGTTTAAACTAAGGGGATACAGTAGAAAAATGCAATACACATTGGTATAGAAAATACAATCTTCAATAGTTAAATAGTGCACTAAAAAGCTCAAAGGAAATGTAGTACAAAATTTGTAGTGCACATTAGTTCAATAAATACATCACACATTAGTTAAGAAGTGTGATACTCGGTAATCCAAAATTCCATACTCATCCTATATCACTATCTAAATAGCTAGCCTTTGGCCCTTCACTAACATATTCCTTTCAACATGCACATATGCCGCATCATGAAAACATGCATGAAAAAGGACCCACCTCAACATGCAGACATGCACGGGAAAGACCCGCCTCAATAATTTAATAAAATAAATTATACTTAGTTTTTAGTTTTAAATTCTCATATTATTCATCCAAATATTCATTATCTAAATTAAATACTCCATCCGTCCCATAAAATAAGAGTGTTTTTGACATTGTATCATGAAAGTATATTGCAACCAATTCCCACCCCAACGCGCATGCTTTTTTCTAACTCCGTTTCAACTCGTAGTTGAGGGCACATATGAGGTGATCAAATGTATGCAGTTTTGTATTTAACTCAAATATTCATGTTCATACAATCAAATCTCATTAAACTATTGCAACCAATTCCTACAACAACACACGGGGTATCATCTAGTATCTTATATATACCTAAGAGAGTCATCCTCACTAACTTATTTATCTCAACATGTAAGCATGCCACCTCACCGTACAACTATGAATATGATAAGGCCCACCTCAACATGCAATCATGCATAGGAATAGACTCACCACAACATTTAACCATGCATGCAAAAATGTCTTCCATTCAATTATTCGGCTTATATTCAATAAACATGTTACAAATATACATAATAAGTATAATAAGTCATATGTATTTTTAATTTTTGGTCTCATGTTATCAACCCAAAAAATTGTCAACTAATTCCCATAACAACGCGCGGGGTATCCTCTGGTATACTTAAATAGTTGATCCACACCAACTCTGATGTTCTCAACATGCAGCTATGACAACTCACCAAGTCACCATGCATGAAAAAATGCCCACCTTAGCATGCACCACACATGCTACTCGTAATTTTAATAAATATTTTGCAACTATATAATAACTAAATGCTATTTATCTGTATTTTAGTTAAAGAACTACTCACATTGTTAATCCAAATACTAATGCTTCATATGACCAAATATAATTGAAATAATTGCAAATAATTCATGTAACAACGCGTGGGGTATCCTCTCCCGTTGGTCTAGAAATGCATCACTCAGTGGTGTAAAAATATGATATATCCCGTGAAAAAAACACAGTGGAGGAAAACTCATCTGATATATCATGTTGGATCTGAACACTCGGCGACAAATGTGGTAGAAAATGCAGTGGATATTATTTAAAAAACACAACACTAACTAAGAGAAAATGAAGTAGAAATTCACAATAGGCATCACCGTAGACCATGGAATACACAATAGTAAAAAAGAGTGTAATGAAAGGTCGAGAGGAAATTTAGTAAAAAAAAATATAGTGGATAACATAGATCCCGCGAAAAACATAGTAGAGAAAAATCGTCAAATTTACCCGTTGGGTCCAATTTTGAATACTTTTTTTGCCATTCATTCAGGCAGTCATAATTTGCTGCGGCAGTTGGTTGCCAACAAACACATCACACAAGTGTAAACCTACACAACAGCATATATTATGATCTGATATGCTTCTTTTGTCATTCACTCATCCGTTCAATCATACTGCCTACAAACATATCGCAAAAGCGTAAACCTACACCACAGCATATATTATGATCTGCCATAACTAGCCAAGTAGGAGTACTAGCCACGAACCTCACGAGAATTAGATAGCGTAGCCCGCAACATGGCAGCACATGCGATGCCACCATACCACAGGGAGTGAATGAACAATTAAAGGATGTGCACCTAGTCTGACTGAATTGCCGCACAGGCACAGTATACGATATCTATCCCCAGTATCCAAATCGCCGTACACAGCAGAAATTTACTCCGGCCAGTCGATCGATAGGCCGATTCTCTGTAGCAGCAGCAGCAGCAGCACAGTTTCGACCACGATCCTGAGCGCACGCATAGTCTCGGTGGTTCGCCACTGTTCAACCGAGACTCCCGTCACCCAAGAAAGGACAGGCCGCCCGGCCGCACAGTGCGGGCCGCAGGCGGATGTCGTAGTGGCGTAAACGCCTCTCCCCGGTCACATCGTCGGCGTCGGTACGTGCCGCGGCGGAGCCGATCGACGCCGCGGCCGGACGGATCCGCGCGCCCGTGATCGATCCGCCCGAGCGCGTGCGGGTTGGCGAGGGGGTACTACCTACGTGGTCGCACGGCGGCGCGCCGGCCCCTACCCGCGCGCTGCGGCCGGATACGGGGGGGATCGATCGGCCGGGCCGGGGGCGATGCGCCGTCAGGATTCGGCCTCAGAGAACGTTCAGAGTGGGGAGACGAGATGAGATACTGTCCCTCTCTGCAGTACGATGAGATCTTGGCCGATCCCTGCGGCAGCGCCACTGTGGGGTCTGTGGGCGCACAGGGACATCATCAAACACCATTGATGTGCCAGTGCTGTGCCTGTGCGGGCATGCAGCAGCGGGAAGCCTACACGTAGTACGTACGTAGTGATGGTCTGATCATCTGATGGAGGAGCGGGGACATGGGAGCGGCCATCTTTGGCTGTGGATCGTGACGGCCCGGCTGGTTCACGGAGGTCGTGCATGCTCCTTTGATGATGGGGGGACGTGCATGTACCCGGCCGGCCATGTGCACGGCTTAGGCTGATGCTGAGCACCACACGTTTAAGTTATCTGCACGTCCTTGTGTTGCTAGCTCTTGTTCTTTCTTTTCTTCCCTGGCGATGATAGCATAGCGCTGATGAGAGTATTGGTTTCTCTTGATATTTGTTTGGTTATTTGCTTGCTCATCTTTGATTGATTTGTCGTCCTGTGTGAACGCTGGTGTGAAGAGGTTCCTGGGGGAAAACATAATGCGAAGGGTGCCGCTACCTAACACATGCATTGGCTGGGTTGCTGACAAGACCCAGAATGGGTTATTTAGTTTCTATTTCTTTTTCAAAAAACTTATGTTTGCTACACCTAGAACCATGGTGACTGGCAAGCATGTTCGTTTGAAAATCTGCCGCTGGAAAAGAGTATTCGACGAATTGTTATTGCAATGAGTGAAGTACATTTTTCGCCCCTCAACTAATCGCGAAGTGTGGCTTTCGTCTCTGAATTTTGTGTAACCTTGGTCCCTCAGCTCTTAATATTAGGTATAGTTAGAGCATCTACAGCCGGACGCTCCAAACCCGCCTTATACGCTCGGGCAAATTGTGCTCCTTTCTCTCCCCCGTGCCGGTTTAGATCCGATCTGGCACCCCAACTATCATGTTGACCATCTAAAGCACGAGGAGTTGCTCCCATCACCGGCCTCCTAGAGTAGCATCACGACCTTTCTCTCCGCATCGCGCAGTGGATATTTAAAGCGGGTGGACATGCTCCTGTTACTGGAGCAACACCAATGGATTGGAAGAGAGAGAGAGAGAGAGAGAGAGAGAGAGAGAGAGAGAGAATTCTCTCAATGATATGCGGCCCTATACCACCTTACAGTGACGATGTGGCCAAAACCGTGTCACATAATTCAAAACCGGCGTTTCCAAAAAAAGAGAGGTCAAAACCGGGTTTGAATGTTGAATACCATTGACAGGTACTAACTATACCTGGTATTGATAGTTGAGGGACAAAAGGTGCATCAACAAAAATTCAGAGACCAACGCCACACTTCGTGATAAGTTAAAAGACGAAAAATGTACTTATCTAGGTCCTCAGTTCCGTAAAAGTCGTCGCTTCGAACATAAAATAGGTCAAGCTTTGCTGATTTCGACTACTAATATTTGCAGGGAAGCTGCAAACTTTGGACAAAAATACTTATGTTTTGTTGTAGAAAAAACAAGTAAATCTTGTGTATTTATAATCGTTGTTTTGACGAATAAGGCTATTCGCCCCGCTTTATAGATAAAGCACTGATCAACAAGTGAACTGATACAAACTCATGCCACCAACGGACACAACACACACCCAAGGTAAGATACAAAGGTGCCGGGCACCGCCACACTACCTCTACGGCAACCAAGCAAACTAGAGATACACAAAGAAGAACCGCTTGAAGCCGACGTAGAGCACCCATGAGCGCTCCACCGAGGAAGATGAGACGGACACTGCCGGAGCGAGGGCTCCAAGACGGTGCCTTCAAGAAGGGTACGACTTCTGGTAGCCGCCACCATCCGATCCGGGGATCAAGTTTTCACCTAGAGCATCACGAAAGGGGTGGGAACACCGCGACGGAGCCTGCAAGGAGGAAACGACATCCGCGGACGCCGCCGCCGCCGGCCGGTCCAAGGACCGGCAAGTGGTGTACCCGGGCGCTCAAACCCCTCCGTCATATCCTCGCTCCGTCAACCACCCGCAACCATGCCACCCGAGCGGCCATGGCTGTCCGCCCGCACTCGAGCCGCGTGACCCGCCCATGATCACCACGCCTCCCACCGCCAGGGCCGCCGCCCTGCACCCAGACCACCCCTGAGAACACCAAAGGATGCGGCTTTGACCAGATCAGCCAACCCCAGCCACCGCAGGCACCGCCAGCGACCACCCTGCCTCAAATATCGCCAGATCTGCGACCAGAGAGCGCTAGGCCAGGGAAAGGGGAAGGGGAGGAGCGGCGCACGGCCACGACCGGCACCCCCTGCGCCGGTGACAGGCAGCTCGACCTCGTCAGAGCACCCTCCTATCAGCCTCCCCGCCAGAAACACCCCTATTTCACCCTACCATGGCTACCGGCACGGACCGGCGTGAAGCCACCGACAGTCGCATGTCCGTCGGAGAAGAGGAGGAGATCAGCCGCCACAGCAACCTAGGGTGGGCACAAGGGAGACCCTCCCGCGCCGCTCGCAAACATCCAGACGCCGGGGAGGAAGGACCCGACCGGACGCAGGAGCACGTACCGCCAAAGCCCACGAGATCCCGAGAGCCCGCAGCCGCCACGCCGCAAGCCGCCGCCCAGGCCGCTGGCGCACCACCAGAAGACGCGCCCGCCGCAGCCAGAACGGCCGCCGCCGCGCCGCCGCCCCCGCGCAAGGCCGGCGCCTGCGCCCAATCCAGCCGTCCCGCGTCGGCCCACCATGGAAGAGCTCATGGGAGAGGAGAGCCCCGCCGCCGCCAACGCCGGCCGGGCTGGCGCTTGCCGGCGGCGGCAGGGGAGGAGGGACGGGGAGGGGAGGGAGTTTGGGTGGCGGCTAGGGTTGCCCCCCGGGCTGCTCGTTGTTTTAGATCCTCTAGCCCCAAATTCTACAAGATTGTACAACAAAATAAAATACATACACATTGCACATCACGTATACATATATTTTCTGGGCTTTTCCATGGCTAGTAAGTCTGTCTTTTTCTGAAGAAAGAGCACTAACAAATTTACATTTAATGTACTACCTATGTTATACTCACGAGTACACTTTTCGGTTTGACCTATTTGCAATTTAATTTTGAAAAATGAAACTGCACATTCCAGGTCGATGAAGCTATTCATTATCAACATATGACACCTTTTGGCGTGGATTATCTGTTGTGGAGAATTCTTTTACCAGGTTCGATTGTTTTGCTTGGTATGAACTCCCAGAGATAACATATATTGTGGATGATTTGTAACGATTGATCTCACGATCATAGGTGTGCGGAAATGGAAAGGGGGGTGGGGGTGGGGGGAGGGTAGTCAATGTTCCAAGGATTTAGGGCATCTTCAAAGGAGACCCTCAAAGCTCCTATGTATGTCCGGGTTATGGTGTTCGAACCGTTTGTGGCAACTTTTGTCATCTAATTGGGACCCCCATCGCCGCGAAGTGATCCAGAAGTCCATTTTCCGGTAAAACTGAGACAAACGTGTGAGAGCTATACCGGTGTCCGGACATCCACTTTTTTTTTCTTTGAAAAGGGGGGTCTCCCCGGCCTCTGCATCAGAGTGATGCATACGGCCATCTTATTAACGAAAGAAAAGGTTCCAACAAGGTTCGAAAGTCTCCGACAGAAAAGTAATAAAAAGACAGCTCACACAGAGCAAAAAAGGCTGGACACACAGACTAGCCAAAAAAAGACGCCACATCCGGCTGGCTAAATATAGATAGGTAAACTAATTGCCTATCCTATTACATGACCGCCATCCAAACCGGTTGAAGATATCCCGAGCTACCATCTCCCAGCGGATAGATCCAGTAACCAAATGCTCCCTGGCCACCATCGGAGTGAGTAGTGACCATGAACGGATCATGGCCGTGGCTCGGAAAATAACCTGCAAAAAATGAATACGTGATATTCTGTTAAAAACCAAATCATTTCTGCAAGTCCAGATAGTCCACAACAACGCGCAAACTCCAACACGAATATGTCTCGCTAATTCAGGCTCAACCCCAGTGAGCCATGTCCCAAATAACGTGGTGACATAATTCGGTGGAGTAATATTAAAAGCAATGTGAACCGTCCGCCAAAGTACTCTGGCAAGCGGGCAATCAAAAAGAGATGCTTGATCGTCTCGTCCCGATCACAGAAGCTACACCTCGTAGGTCCTGTCCAATTACGCTTAATCAAGTTATCCTTGGTTAAAATAACCTGTTTATGGACAAACCACATAAACACTTTTCTTTTCAAAGGAACTTTGACAGCCCAAACATGCTTGGATGTAGGAATGGAGCTCGAATTAATCACATCAATATACATTGATTTAACCGTGAAAACTCCAGACCTAGTCAGTTTCCAGCGCAATTCATCGGGTTGTTGAGAAAGATGGACATCCATTAGTCTCCGAACTAGACGGAGCCAATCTTCCCAATGATTGCCCACTAACGACCGTCTGAACTGAATATTAAGGGGGTTGGATTGAAACACCGTAGCAACGAACACCTCACGTCGTTGAACAATACGATATAAAGACGGATATTGAATGGCCAAGGGTGTCTCACCGAGCCAAGTATCCTCCCAGAATCGTGTACTAGCGCCGTTACCAATAACAACCTTTGTCCTATTAAACAACGATTGTTTGACTTTCATCAGGCCTTTCCAGAACGGCGAGTCAGTTGGCCTGATAGTGACCTGAGACAAGGACTTTGTCTGTAGGTACTTGCTGCGAAGGATTTGGGCCCACATGGCCTCAGTCTCAAAAGAAAGCTTCCACAGCCACTTGCTAAGAAGGCATCTGTTCTTGACTTCAAGATTCTCAATACCAAGACCCCCTTGGTCTTTCGGTCTACAGATGATATCCCATTTTGCAAGTCTGTATTTTCTTTTAAGATCATCACCTTGCTAAAAGAAACGCGATCGATAAAAGTCCAGTCTTTTCCTAACACCAACTGGGACTTGAAAGAACGATAAGAGAAACATAGGCATACTCGTGAGCACCGAATTAATCAAAATTAGTCGGCCTCCATATGACATGAGCTTGCCCTTCCAGCAACTCAGTTTCTTCTCGAACCGGTCTTCGATGCACTTCCATTCTCTATTGGTCAGCTTTCTATTGGTCCGGACATCCACTTGACCAACAAAAAGCCACCACATGGTCCTTCACTTTTCTCTCTCTCCACACATGCATGGTCACTTCTCACTCTCGTCCCAACCGGACAAATAAGGATTAATTTGTAAATAACTTTGGATGGCTCCCTTTGGAATCATGTCTGTGGACCATGTCCGGACATAAAAACGGACATATATCAGAGTCATTTGCAGGTCAGCTTTGACATGCCCTTATATGGTTCTACTCTTCAAGAAAATAGTCGGTATATACATGTGCCTCCAACTAGGGGCCCTTGAGGTTCTTATATGTTCGGCGGAGAAGTATCTTTGCAGGCATGTATATACGATTACAACTTATCTTCACTAGTTAGCCGAGGCGTGTGTCCTGTAAAAAGGGTGCTCGTCTATTTTTCAACTGACCGAGATTTTCTCAGGTCTCTGCTGATTTAGAAAAGTGCAACTTGGAACATTTCATCTAGTTGCAAGTGCAGAGTACAATTTTTGTAATCAATTGAGACATAAAAACAACTTGATGGACTGAGACCTGGCAAAACTAAGAATACACTCGTTTGCCTAACTCAAGAGATATAGACAAACATACAACTCAGTTTAATCTGAGATTGATCATCCAACTAACCATACTTTTGTCTCTCTGCCTCGCTCGGCTGCAACCAGGTGGTCGAAGTTAACTATGCAATTGCATGTGGTTCACCGTTGCTTATAACACTTGTGATCCGCGTTTCATGCATGGATCTTGCGATCAGGACATCGCGATCTGATGCCCCATTTGATAGTACGATGATCCGCAACTAGCTCAGACCAGATGCATGGCCAGATTAATCAAACTCCTCGAGCCACGCAACTTGTCGGCACACAGCATCATATGCATGCAGTGCAAATCCTGATGCAGGTAGTGCAATGTTCCCCTCCAAGTGGCAACTGGGCATGCATGATGTTAGGTGCTATGCAGTACATGTGTTTGTTTCATGGTTGTTAGGAACATGATTTTAATCAAGGATCGATTCAGTTTCCCGAACGAAAAGATTGTAATTTAAGCATCTTTCGTTCTGTAGGACCATAGACTTAAACTACTTGATTTTTGCAGAATATAAGATCGTATAATCAGTGCCATATATACTTAGGATCATCATAATACAAGTCGAGATCTTGATGGTGTTTTAGCCCTGCTTAATTTGCGAGAACAAATCAATCAATCGATCGATCGTAAGAAAACAATTTTTGACCTATTTTCGCAGGTGGACCGGTCGGGTTCGGTCGTGCAATGCAGACAAGGGCATTTCCAGGTGTCGATCAACGTCGAGTCAGCACATGAACTTCCCTGGAACATCGCTAGTTTCTTAAGCCGTTTCCTATGATTAGCAGGACAGCATCCAGAACACCCATGTGGCCATGATCAACGCCCATACTGGTAAGGCGTTGGTATGGTGGCCAATAAGATTCCAGAGGAGCTCGATTGCCATGCATGCATGCATCCTAATCAGCGAGACTGCTAAGTATAACAAAATATAAGCCTCGTGTCTGTGCTCTTTGATTGGTGCCCCTCCTCATGTTGTCTGTTGCCCAGGAGACGTGATGCTGGTGACTCACGCATGGCGACAAGAAAGTTTATCATCCTTGGGCTTATTCGCTAGCTTTGACCATTGACTGCTGATAACCAGACTGTCTCCAAAAATACAACTAAGAGCATCTCTAATTCTTTCCATATAACTTAAGATCATCTCTCTGAACCATCTCTAGTCCAGCATCTCTCTGAACCACCTTCCGAAGCATGCCTCCCAAAAAATTGATTATTTAGATCCATATTCATTTTCATTTGCAAATACAAATTCTCTTTCGTTTTCTTTTTCTTTTTTACTTTTGCGCTAAGGGTAAGGGAACAGAGAAAAAAGAGAGCTGGCTTGGTTAGTACATCAAGCATATGCCTTTTTATGTTCTGGATCTAGCACTTTTGACCAAGTTCAGCTCGTTGTGCCAGGGCATCACTTTGAGCTTGCTTTTGAAGATTCTGATATATTAACTGTCAATATTTCTACACACGATAACAAGTGCAACTCTTTACAATCACCCAAATGTGCAGAATAATTCCCCACCCCAAACCGTGTTTATGGCTGCTATCGGCCGAGTACCACGGGCTCCACTCCTCCTCATCAGGTTCCGCACCTCGGGGAGCGGTGGCGGGACTAAGAGCCGCCACTTGGAGTTGCCTCAGTGCCAAGGCTGAAGGCCATGGCTGCCCCGTGGGCGTCGCCTTCGAGAAGCGAAGGGGTAGGGACACCGGCGCAGGGTGTGGCTAGGGAAAGCGTGTAGCAATTGCCGGTAAGCTGGGACAAGAGACGTGGCTGGGAGCGGTCGTGTGCTGTAACATCCCAAATTTTCAATTTGGTATGTTATACATAGATCATCATTGCATATCATATTTTGTTGCATTTTGACAAATCCTCGATAAATCCTAAGCAACTCAAGGACCCTCGGAGAGAGTTGGGAATTTTCTCGATTTTCATATTTGATTTCCATCAAATAATAAAACGAGGATTTTGGTTTTAATTATTTTCTCTCCGGAAAAATATTTTATTTTAATAATCAACGAGAGGAGAAAACATGACTTCTCCAAAACAATCGGATTTTATTTGCAATTTTAATTGCATTAAAAATATTGCATGTTTTCAAAAATTTATTTTGTGTTAAAAAAATGTTCACCCTATTCTAGATTTTCTAAAAAGACGGGGAAAATTTGTTTTATCTTTTCTGGACTTTTATTTATTTTTCTACGAACTATTTTCCGCGGAACGTTTTAAAAAAAATGCACTGCGCCCGACTGGGCCGAGCCCAGCCGAGCCGCAGGCCGGCCCGCCCGCGTCGTCCTCCTCGCGCACGGGAGCCGCTGCCGCCGGAGTCCGAGCCCCGCACGCCCCCGCCGGCTTGCCCCTCCCCCAAGCCACCGGAGCCCCCCCCTCCTATTTATACCCCGCACCCCCCCTCCTCTCACCTCATCCCGCCGCCGTCCGCCTTGCCCCGCCG